>NC_059215.1:37499742-37684742 GCF_020615455.1 Coregonus clupeaformis | reverse complement strand
ATTTGTGTGCCCATGAAAACTGTTTTCATGCGTAGCCTAAAATATCAATATAATTTGATAAAGGGGTGCTGCCGTTAATAGCGCACCATCTCATAGACTCAGCAAGACTTTTGTCCCACTGATGGCCCATAAGGGGTCGATGGGTTTCGTATTCAGATTATAGATTTTCAGAACATTCACACCTAGCCTACTGGTCAATCAGCTCACAGTCGTCTGGACACTTTCCTATGTGCAGGGCAGGTCAATCATATTTCCGTCTCCTTTTCATATCGAAGAAATGCAACTGGTAGCCTATTGATACAGACTTTACATAGGCTATTGGTTCCAATAACTATAGCCTATTACTACTCCAATCAATGGAAAGATTTACTGTGCTGCCGACAAACAGCGGTGCAAAATCTCTAATTATTTGCCTATCCTAAAAAAACTCATAATGTGCTGTAAATGAATACCAAAAAACTGTGCTGAAAATGAAGGAATCTGCACAGCCCTTGCTAAAGCCAATAGATAAGGTGGCGGCGCTGAGGGCGCCCGTCTTGCCGGTTCCTGCTTGACTTTGCTTTTTTATGGCAATTGAAACAATTATGATGTTTGAGTAGGATAGGCCTATTCAAGAAATGTTCATAGGCCTAGTTTTATTATATTGATAATTATATTCTATAGAGCAAATTGAAAGAAAATTAATTATTACAAGGTTGAAGTAGCTTTTCTTTATATGTGCATGTTTTAATTAATTCATTAATGTATTAGTAGGCTTATAGATTACAATTTTAAAGTTATTCGCCCAACCCTATTTTATTTATTAAATAAAGGCAACGAATGCAGCTCATTTAAAAATATATATTTTATACGATATTCTGCCCATAGGAACCAATTTATATACAATCTTCTGCCTATATGAACACATTTATTTTTGGGCATAGGTGAACCAAGAGATATGAGAGCCTTTACGAGTTTCCCCACAGAGCCACTAGCCAGCCGTCGTTCCCGAGGCATGCACGGACGAAAGAGCGTCTGCTGCAGCCTTCACTGTAAAATATAACGCGTTGTGGCGGTGCTTCGGCCTAATGGAACTGAACCCCTCCCATAGCAAGTGACTGGGACTCCTGGTGCTCCCATTAAGGAAACACACTTCAAAGAACCCCACCCTCCTCCTCTCTCACTGGAGCTTCCAGGGGGGAGTTTGGCAGGGAGGGGGCTGGCAGAGGGTTAATTGAAGCTAGGAGGTGAGGGGGGTTGGGGAGTAAGCCTCATAAAGTTCCAGTTCAATTCTGAACTTCTGGTGGAAGAACAGCTACACCAACATCTCTACACCAACTGCCGTTTCTACACCATACGGCTGACAAATGGGAGTGTGACAAAGACATCCAACTGTCATGGCACGTCGTTGAAAAGCACGCTCTCACACACACACACACACACACACAAAGCAACCCTCCTCCATCCAATTTTGTGCATGAAGTACAGCACCTACAAACACACTGGTCCACCCAGTGAATCCATGGACATGAATTAGTAAAATAAACGTACAGTACGTCTAATGGACCCTCCATTAAAGCAGTGGTCTCCCAAGGACAATGCAACATGACGTTCTGTTTCCCCGACACCAGAAAAAGAGAGAGAATGGGTAAGCAGGTGAAGGGTGCCATTGCTGACACCAGGGGTGTTAAGTACTTAGGTAAAAGTACTTTAAAGTACTACTTAAGTCATTTGTTGGGGGGGATCTGTACTTTACTTTATTATTTATATTTTTGACAACATTTACTTCACTACATTCCTAAAGAAAATAAATTACTTTTTACTCCATACATTTCCCCTGACACCCAAAGTACTCCTTACATTTTGAATGCTTAGAAGGAAAGGAACATTTTCAAATTCATGCAATTATCAAGAGAACATCCCTGGTCATCCCTACTGCCTCTGATCTGGCGGACTCACTAAACACACATGCTTTGTTTGTAAATTATGTCTGGGTGTTGGAGTGTGCCCCTGGCTATAAGTAAATAAAGAAAGAAAAATAAAATGGTGCCACTGGTTTGCTTAATATGAATTTGAAATTATTTATACTTTTTCTTTTGATAATTAAGTATATTTTAGCAATTATATTTACTTTTGATACTTAAGTATATTTAAAACCAAATACTTTTACACTTTTACTCAACTAGTACTTTACTGGGTAACTTTCACTTTTACTTTACTAGTCATTTTCTATTAAGGTATCTTTACTTTTACTCAAGTATGACAATTGGGTACTTTTCCCACGACTGGCTGACACCTCAGCTCCTGTCTCTATTTCAGCATGGTGGAGTGTCAAATGGTGTGGTCTGCTCCTTCCAGCAATAACAGACACACAACACAGGCAAACGTCATTCATACACCCTACATTTCAAATGTGGTATCTTATCCACACAAACACAGAGGGTCCTGGGGAACATGCATCTGTCCGTAAACAATTCTAGGGTGCTGGCCCTCACTTGATGGTTTAATAAGAGAAAAAGAAAAGGAAGGGGCCAAGAATGGATCCCTGTGGTGTAATATCTGTAGTAAGTGTAATAAAGTAAAGTACATCCTCATGAACTGTAATAAGTTTATTGTTAAAAAAGAAACCATTAATCATGATGCCCATGTGGTGTGGTGTGTGGTGTGGGCTGGGGGGGCTTGTAAACTACGGACAAAACTAACTCTTACCCCCAGCAAGAGCTTTGACTGACTTTATGATGTGCCCTCCCCAGGGTAGCTTATACCATACAGAGCCTCTGCCTTTTATCTGGCTACAGTGGAAATACCCAAACTACGCTGTACTCTGCAGTCAGTCAATGTACATCCCAAGCTTGGCCCACTACCGACACCAGCACTTCCCTCATTTATATACTGTAAGTGGTGAAAATTATGACAATGATGACATCAGAAGAAATTGATTACATTTCAATCTCCAAAATGGTGGGCGGGGGACAACTCATTTTTAGGGGGAACCAGAGTATTTCCAATTTATAAACACCCTACCTGTGACTTCAATCTAACCTGACCACCACTGCTGGTATAATTTTATTTTATTATTTTTTTATTTTTTGGGGGGGTAACCCTTACAACCCTTTTTTAGGGTAGCCCTTACAAAGAGATTTGGAACTATATCAGTGGGTGTGTCGTGTGAGGGGAAACACCTCTCTCTTAGTGGCCATGGCCACTGGGCAGGCAGGGGGAGATTATTGGCCCTCATTTCCTTAAAATCCCCCCAATAAACCTGCCTGCTTTGTCTGCCAGGGTAGGGCCTTTTGTGTGAGACAAGGCAGAGTGATATACAGACTCTGTTGTCTTGGTTTCATTGATTGTGGAGCAATGCAGAGAGAGAGAGCGGCTTAGTGATGGTGTTGCGGCTGCGGATGCAGCACCTCGTGCTGTGGCTAATGTGAAGGAGGAAGACTATGAGTGATGGTGATAGTCATTCTCATCTGAAGTGCTCCTCCCTCCGTAGATGGGAGACATATATTACATTCCCCTTTCTGAGGGTCGTAACTCATAAACATTTAGTCACAACACATCTATTTATATATAAAGGATTCATTTAGACAAAGGGATTCAACTGTTGTGACCAGAAAGCAAAGAAATGAAGGGAAAAAGTTGTCTTGTGGGATAAAGGAATTACTGCACCTGCATGTAGCAAATGTACAAGAGCTACATTTACATGTGCGAAACAATATTGATTGGGAGTAGCTGAGCCTGAAGTGCATTGATTTTCCTAGGCTAATTTGCGTATAAATTGGCTGCTACTGGAGGTAAGGAAGAGAGGAATTCAGATGGGTGAGGCTGCCATGCCTGCACTCAAATCTACATGGCTGCCCATTTGTTATGATCACGCCTTAAATTGATAATGGACCTGGCACATGCTATAACATATGTGCACCATGCCTCATGCAGGTGCATTTCTGAGTGCCTACAGTCCAAAGAGATGTAGGACAGATGAGAGACTAACTTCAGATGTGGGTGTGCCTGCTCCCGAGTTTGGAAACTAGAGAGCCTTACTGGGAACACATGGAGGGAGGGAGAGAAAGAGAGGGAGAGAGAAAGAGAGAGAGAAAACATAGAGACCAGAGGAGGCTGGTGGGAGGAGTTATAGGAGACAGGCTCATTGTGGTTTCCATATGTTTGATACTGTTATATTTATTCCATTCCAGCCATTACAATGAGTATGTCATCCTATAGCTCCTCCCACCAGCCTCCTCTGATAATGACCCTTACAAAAAAAGTTTAATAAGTGAAATAGCTGTTCTCACATGTTGAGCTTAAATTTCACACGTGAAACCACATTTTCACATGTATAAAATGTTGAATTCACATGTTAACACCACCTTTTCACATGTCAGGAGAATAACATGTTTTCACCTCACATGTGAATTGCATGTTAAAAACGTTCACGTGAAAATCGAATATGCAGTTTCATGTGAGATTTTCACGTGAACGTTTTTCACATATGAAACTGCAAATTTGATTTTTATAATAATATGCCATTTAGCAGACACTTTTATCCAAAGCGACTTACAGTCATGCGTGCATACATTTTTTTGTGTATGGGTGGTCCCGGGGATCGAACCCACTACCTTGGCGTTACAAGCGCCGTGCTCTACCAGCTGAGCTACAGAGGACCACATTTTTTACATGTGATTGTTTTTCACATGTGAACTTGCAATTCCAAATGTGAAATCTAATTTTCAGTGTTACATGTAAGAAAACTCCACATGTGAAAATCTCACTTTCAGTTATGGAATTGCAAGTTCACATGTAGGGTTGAAATAATGTTATTCCATGTGTGTGTTTTTTTGTAAGGGGAGATCAAGAGAGTAAAAACACAAACAGACCCCACAGACCCCCAGGACAGCAACAAAATTAGACCCAACCAAATCATGAGAAAACAAAAAGATAATTACTTGACACATTGGAAAGAATTAACAATAAAACTGAGCAAACTAGAAATTGAGAGAGATAGAGAGAGAGAGAGAGAGAGAGAGAGAGAGACAAGAGACAAGGCAAGAATGGCCTTCTATGCCATCAAAAGGAACATAAAATTTGACATAACAATTAGGATCTGGCTAAAAATACTTGAATCAGTTATAGAACCCATTGCCCTTTATGGTTGTGAGGTCTGGGGTCCGCTCACCAACCAAGAATTCACAAAATGGGACAAATACGAAATTGAGACTCTGCATGCAGAATTCTGCACAAATATCATCTGTGTACAACGTAAAACACCAAATAATGCACCCAGAGCAGAATTAGGCCGATACCCGCTAATTATCCAAATCCAGAAAATAGCTGTTTAATTCTACAACCACCTAAAAGGAAGCGATTCCCAAACCTTTCATAACAAAGCCATCACCTACAGCGAGATGAACCTGGAGAAGAGTCCCATTAGCAAGCTGGTCCTGGGGCTCTGTTCAGCAAACACAAACAGACCCCACAGAGCCCCAGGACAGCAACACAATTAGACCCAACCAAATCATGAGAAAACAAAAATATAATTACTTGACACATTGGAAAGAATTAATAAAAAAATTGAGCAAACAAGAATGCTATTTGGCCCAAAACAGAGAGTACACAGTGGCAGAATACCTGACCACTGTGACTGACACAACATTAAGGAAAGCTTTGACTATGTACAGACTCAGTGAGCAGAGCCCTACTATTGAAAAAGGCCGCCGTAGGCAGACCTGGCTCTCAAGAGAAGACAGGCTATGTGCACACTGCCCACAAAATGAGGAGGAAACTGAGCTGCACATCCTAACCTCCTGCCAAATGTATGACCATATTAGAGACACATATTTCGCTCAGATTGCACAGACCCACAAAGAATTCGAAAACAAATGCAATTTTTATAAACTCCCATATCTATTGGGTGAAATACCCCCGTGTGCCATCACAGCAGCAATATTTGTGACCTGTTGCCACAAGAAAAGGGCAACCAGTGAAGAAAAAACACCATTGTGAATACAACCCATATTTATGTTTATTTATTTTCCCTTTTGTACATCATTACAACACTGTATATATCCATAATATGACATTTGAATTGTCTCTATTCCTTTGGAACTTTTGTGAGAGTAATGTTTACTGTTAATTTATTATTGTTTATTTCACTTTTGTTTATTATCTATTTCACTTGCTTTGGCAATGTAAACATATGTTTCCCATGCTAATAAAGCCCTTTGAATTGAATTGAATTGAGAGAGATAGTGTGAGAGAGAGAGCATAGGAAAAAGCGGGACCAGCGGGACCAGGAGGAATAACACCTGGAGTCACTTTCATCTGCTCCTAGACCTCCAGACCCTCCAGACCAGCTGCCTTGCCCAGAGGGGGAGAGGGGACAGGGTCATACCTCATCAGAGCCGAGGCACTCCAACCTGTCGACACTCACTTCCTAACGACACACTGAGTTACACTGAGTTCCGCTGCCTCGGCTGTCAGTAGCTCTTCCACAGATCTTTTATGATCAGTGTTCATACAGGTTATAGGTCTACAACTTCAATCTGGGTAAATGCAGTCTGTCTGTACTCAACGTCTACAGGCCTCCACTCACTGATCTTTCAATGCAAACATCAAATGGTTCCGAAAGCATGCCTTTTTTACATTACCCAGTGTGCATGTGTTGGGGGAGTGGCATGTGAGTTTGACATGATAGTAAAAGGAGAGGCTTTATGATGTCATAAGACAGTCATAACAGAGACTGCATGTTTTGATCCTCAATCAAGTTGACAGTCTGTCTACTTTGGATCCATGAATAGAGAGCCCATTCGGCAAGAATGCCATGATTTGAATCAAATCAGTCCCTGATACACTTGACAAATGAAAATAAAATGCAAAAACCTATACAGAACTGTTCCAATACTGCCCAGGTCAGACTGAAGTGTCTGAATAGTGTGCTGACGAGACTGCAGACAGCATGTTACTTGAGAGGCACACACACATGGATGCACACATACATATACACACACTTACACCAACAACACTTGCAGAGAATCCACGTGTACCAATTCACACACATGCACACATGCAAACATTAAATCATGCACACATACTCCAACAACAAGCACACAACAGAGCCAGAGGTACAGCAACAGCAAGGTATGAAAAATGACTTTCAAAAAGACACAAAGACACGCTTCCATACCTTCAACACAGGCCTCCCTCCTTGCCGTATAGGTTTCTTGTTTCTTTCCTGTTATACTACACCATATCTGGGTCTTGCTCTGCCAGCCTCAGAATAGACCAAGGGTAGTGGAGGAGCTGGGAAAAAATCCAGTATGAATTAGAATTCCAAAAGCAGTCATGTGATTCAAATGAGCCAATGTTTAGCATCTATTAGCCTGTGGCCCTTCCCCTTTTCCCTGGCCCTCCTCCGTTGTCTTGTAGAATGGCGATGACACCGTTGTAATACAGAATGCCTGTCATTGTCTCCATGGTAGCACGTAGAGATTTAACCCTTACTTGTGATGTTACGGCATCTCCCACAAAATTGGAGTTTGGTTAGAGTGTGTGAGTGGGTCTGCCATTGCTGTGCATTCATAGAGTAACATGCAAGTGCATTACAATGTGTGTGTAAGAGAGAGTCATTAAAGGGGACTATATAGAACTTCTGAAGCTTGACGGCCCTGCGTTTATGGCCCATTTATGGTCCAATGGAAAGTAATCTATGATTGAAAACAGAGTGCTCATTTTGAAACATCTAAAATATTAATGATTTGTTCTCGGTCTTGGGTAATAAAAGGTTCCGAAATGTAATTCAGTTGGAGGACATCGAAGGCTACTAAGTGATTGTATGCGTAATTGTGTTAGACACACAGGTGCAGACAGCAATAGGGTAATTAGGCAGGTCAGGAAATGGCTGGGGGACTGAGGGAAGTGAGGCTGCGTTATTCTACTTGAGGTGGTAAGAAGCTAATAAGTTCGTCATGCTTTTATTTGATGGCAGGATAGTTTATCAGCTAATCACATGTGGAAGGAAATAGCGAGAAAGATAGAGACGAGTACACGAAGAGGCAGGACGCAGACATTAACAAGGTCAAGGTTTACTAAACAATGACAAAGAGAAATAACAAAGATAAAGTAAACGACACGAAGCTAAACAAATCACACAACATCATCCAGAACAGTCCAGGGTTAAGTAGGGGTGGTGATGAGATGAGGTGCAGGTCCGCTGGAGGTGATTAGGGTGCGTTGGGTTTCCATTCCGGTGTTGCGCTCAGACGGTGGCTCAGTAGACCGGCGAATCAGAGCGCCGGAGGGGAGCAACGGGAGGAGACGTGACAGTACTCCCCCCCCCGCTGAACGTCGCCGGCCAGGAGGACGACCCCAAGGATGAGGAGTGGGCCGTCAGGGCGGCGACGGTGGAAGTCCCAAATTAGGTTGGGGTCCAGAACGTCCCCAGCCGGAACCCAGCTCCTCAGGACCATACCCCTCCCAGTCCATCAGGTAATGGAGCTGTCCCCCACGGAACCTGGAGTCCAGCAGGTCCCTCACAGAATACGCCAGACTCCCGTCAATGTCCAGGGGCGGAGGAGTCATACCCCGGGGGACGGCATCCGCCAGAGGAGCAGGAACCACCGGCCTGAGGAGAGACACATGAAAAAAAGTGGATGAGACACGGTAGTGAGGGGGAAGGAGCAGCCGGTATGATACCTCATTTATCCGCCGGAGGACCTTAAACGGCCCCACAAACAGGGGGCTCAGTTTCTTGCAGGGCAGGCAGAGAGGGAGGTTTTTTGTGGCCAGCCAGACACAATCCCCAGGCTGGAATACAGGAGCCCCACTGCAGTGGCGGTCAGCTTGGTCCTTCTGCCGACGAATGGCCCTCTGGAGATGGACATGGGCGGCGTCCCAGACCTGTCCGGCCCTGTGGAACCACTCGTCGACAGCAGGTGCATCGGTCTGGCTGGGTGTCCAAAGGGCCAGGGCCGGCTGGTAACCCAGGACACACTGGAAGGGAGTGAGCCCCATGGAGGAGTGAACGAGGGAGTTCTGGGCATATTCTGCCCATTGAAGAAACCTAGCCCACTCACCCTGCCGTTCCTGACAGTGGCAACGAGGAAACCTCCCCAGCTCCTGGTTAATGCGCTCCACCTGACCATTCGACTGAGGCCTATACCCGGAAGTGAGGCTGGCCGTGGCCCCGATCTTCTCCAGGAAAGCCTTCCACACTCAGGAAGTGAATTGGGGGCCACGGTCCGATACGATGTCCTCTGGAAGTCTATAATGCCGGAAGACCTGTTGCAACAGGACCTCAGCAACCTGGAGAGCAGAAGGAAGACCAGTTAGTGGCAAAAAACGGCATCATTTGGAGAACTGATCTACGACCACCATGACTGTGGTGAAGCCGTCAGAACGTGGAAGGTCGGTGACAAAGTCTATGGACAGGTGTGGCCAAGGTCGCTGAGGCACTGGGAGAGGAACTAGTTTGCCTGCCGGGGTGTTCCGAGGTGTCTTTGTTTGGGCACATACGGAACAGGAGTTGACGTAGCGAGACATCAGAAGCCAAGATGGTCCACCAGTATTTTTGGGCTAGAGAATGCAGGGTGTGCGCAATACCAGAGTTCCCCGCCGTAAGGGTAGTGTGCGCCCAGCTCAGCAGGCAGTCACAGACACTGGTGGGTACATACACGCGCCCCGGAGGGGCGTTGGCAGGCGCTGGGTCCTCCTGAGCCGCCAGGCGGATGTGCATCCTGGAGAGTGTGTCGGCCTTCACATTCTGGGATCCTGGGCGGTAGGACATAATTGGAAGTGAGTGAGAAATTGGGCCCACCTGGCTTGACGGAAAATGTTAAGGAGAGAGGTGAGCGGGGTGACTATGGAAGGTAGTGCTGAATGCTGTCTTCCACTCGTCTCCTTCCCGGATTCAGATCAGGTTGTAGGCACTCCTCAGGTCCAACTTGGTAAAGTACCGGGCACCTCGTAGCTGCTCGATGGCCGACGGAACTAGAGGGAGAGGGTACCGGTACTTGGTGGTGACTGCGTTCAGCCCCCTGTAGTCAATGCATGGTCTCAGTGCTCCGTCTTTTGTCCACGAAGAAGCTGGCGGAGGCAGGAGAGGTAGAGCGTCTGATGAACCCGTTTCAGGGTCTCCGCCACATACTTCTCCATGGCCTCAGTCTCCGCCATGGAAAGGGGGTAAATGCGAATCGTCGGGGGGTGTTGTCCCTCCAGCAGATCAATGGCGCAGTCCCAGGGCCTGTGGAGGGAGACACATAGCCTTTAATGAAGAGAAGACATCGGAGAGATCTGCATACTCACGTGGAATGTTGGGCTGGAGGGCGGACTCCGGACTCTCCACTAACGTGGAACAAACCACCGGCAGGCAGGTCTTCCGTCATGAGGTGGACAAGGCTGTGATCCTCATGGTGCTCCAATTGATGGTGGGGTTGTGTAGTGTAAGCCAGGGCAATCCCAAGACGATCCAGTGAAGGGGTGACATGATGTGGAATGACAGCTCCTCGTGGTGCTCCGGTAGTGTGGGAATGGTGATGGGGTGATCCGGAATCTATCATTGCGGTAGAAATGGAAGAGAAGGAATAACCAGTCACCGTTATTGGAACTAAAAACAATGGTTTTGTGATAGGAACTGACGTAACACTCACGGAGCGGCGACGGGAGTCATACCGCCTAGATAGGGAGCCGCCAGGAGATCTGTGGTCCGTGGTGGTGTAAGGGGTTCTGCCCACCTCCATGGGTGAAGACTCGGAAGCAGGGTGGCTTCCATAGCTCAGATGGGGTGAGCGTCGAGGCTCCGGGAGGTGTTGGGAACGCCGTCTCTCTCTCTCAACATGTCGTTAACACGGATGGACGTGGTGATGAGGGTATCAAGGTCCATCTCGTCGTCCCGACATGCGAGTTCCGTCTTGATGTCCTCCTGTAAGCCTCTCCTGAAGGCTGTGCGCAGAGCACGCTCATTCCAGCCGGAAGACGCCGCCACCGTGCGGAAGCTCAGAGCGTACTTGGACCCCTCTCTCTATTGTAGATGGAGGAGACGCTCACCCCCGTCCTTTCCCTCCGTGGGATGATCAAACACCGCCTTGAACCTAGTGAGGAAGGTTGGGTAGGGTAGTGCCACTGCCTCCTCTCCTTCCCAGACTGCCGTGGCCCAATCCAGCGCCTTTCCCTTAAGAAGCGAAATCACCAGCGCTATCCTGGCTTGGTCAGATGGAAATGCCCCAGGCTGACGCGCCAGATAAAGGGAAACCTGTAGCAGGAAGCCGCTACATTTAGTAGTTTTACCATCATAGCACTCCGGTAGGGCGAGGGTTCCCGCAGGAGTGGGTGATAGCACGGGAACAGGTGGATTGGGGGCACTCGCCGCTCCCTGAGGTGGAACCGGAGCGCTGGGCAGATTATGCAGAGTTTAAAGCTCTTCCTGCATGGCGGCGTTCAACTGGGCAAGCTGCTGCTGGTGCTGGTTGAGGCATTGGGAAACTCCTGCTCCATTCATTTTCGTTTGGTTTGTGATTCTATGATGAGTACTGAGTATACGAAGAGGCAGGACGCAGGAATTAACAAGGTCAAGGTTTACTAAACAAAGATAAAGTAAACGACACGAAGCTAAACAAATCACACACAACATCATCCAGAACAGTCCAGGGTTAAATAGGGGTGGTGATGAGATGATGAGTTGCAGGTGCGCTGGAGGTGATTAGGGTGCGTTGGGTTTCCATTCCGGTGTTGCCGAGGTGGTGCGCTCAGACCGGTGGCTCAGTAAACCGGCAAATCAGAGCGCCGCAGGGGAGCAACGGGAGGAGACGTGACAGAGATAGAGAGAATGTGCTGCTAAAATGCCCAGCAATAGAACAGTAAAGTGAATAATTACTACGATCAGATTGAAGCAGTTGTGCACATTAACACACTAACGTTTCACACAACAATATTTTGTGAAATCAATATTTAATCACTAAAAACAAAACATTAGCACACTTTAACTGAATTTTTATTATACTTCTAAAAAAGCTGGTACATTCCATGGAATTTGTTTAGTGTATGTTCGGTTTGAACAGTAATGTCCAATGGGCTGTTTGCAGGTGATGACAGAGGCGGTATGGGATGAATGGGAGCTCTGACACACACACACACACACACACACACACTATGGGATCCAGCCAGGATTAGACAGCCGCCTATGACTCTATTTCTCCCTGCTGCTGTACCACCACCACAGCTCCTCAGCTTCAGCCCTCAGCTTCCCTCCACAACCAGGACCATAGGACCAGAAGACCATGTCCACCACCAAGGGGGTCAAGACCCCCATCCCTGGCCCCACAGAGGCCACCAGTCTGGTAAGGGGTCCAAGCCAAGAACAGGTAAGGGCCAGGCCCGGGGCTTCATTTAATCTCTTACAGCTTTTTCATATCATATCTTCTAGAAAATGCTGTGGGTGGTGATAAGCCAGAGTTTTCTGGTAGAAAGTGTTTTTATTTTTAAGTATTCTTATAGGGAATGATATTACATCATGTTGATAAGCTAGACTTTGATTGATGGGGTAGTTTTACATTGTTCAGACATATCTTGGAGGAGTGATATTGTATTGTGCAACAGTGTTTATTATTTGTATGTAATTTTGTGTTTTTTAGCAATACGAAGAAGATGGGGCAAAATATCCATGGCTACATAGATACAGCTGTCTCGGTTTATATTATATGCCATAGTGCGGTAGATGGCGTGATTGTGGTGTAATCTGATTATAGTATGTTACTGCACGTACATGGAGCTGATGACTGAAATTAAGCATGTGCATACTGCGTGGTCCAGTTATAGCAGGCTAGTTATGACCTGGCTGTGACCTGGCTGTACAGAGGATTATATTCTCCAGCTCTACACAAACTTTATATCCTACTACTGCATAAAAGACATGGCTGATAGCCTGGGACAATGCTGAGCGATATGTAATCTAATCGCAAGTAGAGTCCATCAGTACCACTGAGATGTACTTGTCTGGGGGTCATATTGTCCTTACCCGAATCTGCTAAATATAGAATATCATCCATGTTTGTGTAACCTCTGATTTTTTTTTGTCAATGTCATTACAGTGTTTTGGGTGAGATAAATTAATCAGTATTTGACAATTTACTTTGCGAGCTTCTCCCATGTTAATTCTAACATTTAGACATATTTTCTGCAATTCCATTTCACCAACTCTTAATATTTAGGAACATTGAACAAATCGTGTGTTTTCTATAGCCTTGTGTTGATCTCACATCATGTGATAAAGCCTGGAGTAGTAGAGGGAAATATTTGATGTGGCATCACAGTAATGGGGGAGATGCTGATTGACTGATTGGAGGCTTTTTGCTTCATAATCTGGTAAAAAAAAACAGAAGAAGAAGGGAGTGTCTGTGTGTGAACAGTGACCTACTGTCAACTCTGGAATCATACACCACTACACACTGTGTAACACTCACTGGCCATGTCGCTCTTGATGTTGCTCTGTTCCCTAAATGCATTAAGGCCCTTATCCAAACCTGATACAGCCAAACCTAATTATTGTTGTATAAACTAATGTACTACTTTCTTTGTATGACGCTTATTTATGCAAAAAATTTTTTAGAGTTTCTGATCATCTGAAATTCTACTGAACAGAATATATAAGGAAAGTAAATGTTCAACTTTTAGGTATATCACTGTATTTACAGTCAAATTAATTGATGTGATTTCACCATAGTGGGTTGTTGTCGTTTTCTGACAGTGTTTGAACAGCTCAATGTTAACATATTTATATTTTGTGTGCTCTTTTATGTATGTGCAAGACAAATTCCCTATAAGGGCAATTAAGTTTCTGTTTTATTCTATGGTGTTCTTTTTTGTGCTCAAAATTATGGGTGTTATTATCCACAAGATGGCAGCAGCATACAGTACTGCCAAGAGGACCCTGCTACCAGGTTGCCCAAGCAGCTCTGTAAGTCTATGGAAGGTTGCTGGGGTATTGCATAAACCGAAGAGGATGCGTTCAAACTCATACAGGCCAAACGGTGTAGGCTACAGAACACGGTTTTCTCACATTGGAAGAAAAGTATCACTTTCTGTGGATAGACAATGCTTTTTTAAACATCTATTTTCATCTACATTCCTCAAACACACTGACTCAAAACATCATCCCTTTGCCAAAAGGGAGAGTGGCTATCTGAAAGCAATGGCTGATATGGATTTTAGTTCCCAGAAAACTGTCAATCACTGTCGAGAGATCCCTCAAAGCTAGAACAAGTTATTTTACTGTCATTCACTTAAATTCCCATGCTCATTAAGCTGATTCACCCATTCATTAGATTAGTCAGCACATTTACCAGCTTGACCCAGGGACCCTAGCTATGAAAAGGGGTGAAAGTAGATTACATTTCTTACCAGTACGAGACCTACTACTAACATCGCATATAGAATCCATATTAATTTAGTGATCTCCATGGGCCTAGTAGGCCTAATAAAGACTTGTCACATAACTTTTATCATGTATTACCTTTTAATGTGGCATAAACACAACCATGTTTTCATCTGATTGTCAAACAATCACTTCAAAAAGCGCTCCTGTTGTCCACAACACAATTTGGAGAGAAGGCCTATATGCCCATTTTCGAGTCTCATTTCCATACAGCTGACATGCGGTAATGTTAAATAATGGTGTAATTGCCTATAGTTTTCTTGGTATTTTGTTTTGATTATTGTGAGAGGCTCACGGTTTACCGGTACGGCGTACCCCCACCATTTATTTTGCCTGGACACCGTACCGGACCGTACCGCCTTACTTTCGCCCCTGGCTATGACTCATCATTGAACTGAATGACTGGTCAAATTCAGTTGACAGCCCGTTCTCCTATTTGCCCCAGTGGCAGAAAACAGAGAGGCAAAATTGTCCTAATTGGGCAAAGGGAATAAGGGGCCTACAGTATTTCGCAACAGGAGCAAACTGAGTGAGGCCTCTTGCCACAGAATTGTGGCATGAAACTGCATGCACTGTGCTGATGTGATATCACCATCTTTGTTGGGGTGATGGTTTCAATTTGACACCCCGCTTTCATGCTGTGCAACGAGCCTTTGGACAGTGTCAAACTCAATTGCAAAATGGCCCTTGATGACTGGGACAAGAGCGGTGAGAAAGTGAATGTGGGCATACTTGCTTTTTGTACACTGGCCATAATCTTTTGCCCCCGTCCACCACCGGATCAGGCCTTGATCCTTCTGTTGGAACTCAGTAAACTGGCAGACCCCATTCAACTATACAGTACAGCAGGTAGATCAGAGAAATGATGGCAGGCTAGGTTACACAGTAAAAAGTTTACATTTATACTACAACACGCTTGCTTGGCACTGGTTTAACAGAGTGAATTAGTTGTTTTGAGGGGAAATATCCTTGCACCAGCCTATCTCAATATTTGTTCTCTGCCATGCCTTGACTGTTCTACCCATGGCCTTGCATGTATTTGCTTACTTTCATGATTTATTCATTGTGCATAGTGTCTCTCAAAGCACGTATACCTTGTGTCTTTCCTCTGTTCTCTGGATTGGCCAGTTTGGATGTCCATCAACTGTGTTTGGCTGGGATTGGAGGTTGGAGGCAGGATGGAGGCAGGATGCTGGATTAGGCAGCAGGAACAGGTGGGCCTCAGGTGTCAGAGCAAGCATGTGGGGAGGGGATCAGGTTCCTGTCATGTGAGGGTGAGTCACCCTGGAGACAAGGAATATCCCCATGAGACAGCAGCACTGGGGGAGGTCACATGACCACCTGGATTAGGTGTCATGTTTTTACCCGAGCTCATCCTCCCTCAAGGGAAGTCAAGGTGGCCATCGGCCAGTTCACACCCAGCCACAGCCCTCAGCCCTCATCACCAATACACCTGCAAGAGAAAGGTGTGCATCTCAAACTTTCATTTGGTCTCACATGCAAAAACTTTGCAGTTGTTGTATTTCAGAGGGAATAAAATTAAACACAAAGGTTATTTTAGGTTAGGATTGAGTTTAAATTAAAACAATACTATGTTTAGCTTTAGAAATGATTCCGTTCTGAAAATTATAGGTGGTAACTTTGTGTGCAAACACTTAGTAAATCTGGTTCTAAGACCTGTATGTTACATCCAGCCACAGCATCATTCAGGTTTCAGAAGTGCTGGTATCAAACCATTGAGAAGCACTTCCTTAAAATAGAAACTGTACTCAACAGGATTACAGTAAGTGCTAGGAACAGTCCAGATAAGCACTCTCTCACCTGTACTCGCATGAGAGAAACAATGCAACACTGCCATGACAGGTGAGAGGGAGGGACAGACAGACAGACCGACAGACAGACAGAGAGACAGACAGACAGACAGAGAGAGCGAGAGAGACAGAACAAATTATCAAATAATATCCTGTAACAAATAAATAATGTCATTACTATGACAGTGCAGACCTTGTTCTTTCTTGTGAACATCAGTTGGCTGGCCTGTCTTATTATGCTATTCTGCTGTTTGTAGTTTGTTTGGCTAGCACACAACTTAGTAAAAACATAATGGACTCACCAAATAATTTAAGCCTATGTGTGGTGGAAGTCCTTTCAGTGGTAGATGAAGCCATGCAGGTATTGGATTGCAAATACCCAATGTACTTTCCACTATCCTGTTTCCGTTCTAGCTTTGTGGCATGTAGTGGCTGAAATGACAAGGAAATTAAATTACTCAATACTTGTCATAAAATAATAAAACGTTCTTTGGGGGAATTTGTTTACAGGACAAAAGGACTCAACTAGACATTGCTTAGCTTATCCTGTATACAGGATTGTCCCGCCCAAGGTGCAGTAGTAGTTCACCAACTAACATGTAAAAAAGCAATACTGTAGCCGTTTCCTTTCTCTGCCTACTAATCCATATTGTTGTGGATGTGGTCACTGTGGATGCGGTTTGTTCATTGTCTTGTCTTATCCTGAACTGTTGCTATGTTCACAATTTGTTGTGATCATCATTGCACACTGGCAGAAACCAGTGGTGGTCAGTCAGACAGTCAATGTTTGGCTAACTAACTAAGGTGACCCTTGGGAATCCCTTAGGCCTATTATCATGTCAGAGGACAACCCTGTGTCTTGCATGTGAGGGTTATCACAAATGATCACAAGGTAAACATTTGTGCAAACTGGTTACAACACATTCCTTTTTGTGACTCGTTCACTATTACCTGTCTATTCTGTCATTCATCCTATACTTTAGTAGTTAGCTTTGTATTAAACTGTACTGTTTTCTCTTTATTTCATTTCCAAACCTGGACGTTTTGTTATCACGTTTTCATAATGGCTTGTGTTCTCTTTTGATATATTGAACAATACTGACCCCACCAAAACTCCACCCAGTCTTTATTTTAACATGATTGTTTATGTTCACTTTCAAAGAGTGTTGATTAAATCATTTGGAACCCAATTTTTTTTTCTTTGCACATAGGTCTTTCCTGCATCTTGTGAAATATTTGTTGTTAATTTACGCATTCCGATTACCAGACAGCTGCCTATACTGTCAGGAACAAAGGTTGGCTAAAATACATCCAATGATATCAACAACACATTTACCCTTAGCATTTCACACAACATTCTGTGGAAAAGTACTGTGCTTCAGACCCATTGTCACGCCCTGGCTCTGGGGACTCTAGTATGTTGAGCCAGGGTGTGAGTTTTCATGTTTGTTGGTTCTAGTTGGTGTATATCTATGTTGGCCAGGGTGGCTCCCAATCAGAGACGGCTGTAGCTCGTTGTCTCTGATTGGGAGTCATACTTAGGTAGCCGTTAGGCATTCATTCATTGTGGTTTCTTGTTCGTGTTGGTTTGTGTTTGACCATTGACTGTCACGTCATTGTTTTGATCGTGTGATCATTAATTAAATAAATATGTTCGCATTCAACGCTGCGCCTTGGTCCTCCTCTGTTCCCGACGATCGTGACAGAAGAAACCACCAAGACTGGACCAAGCAGCGTGTCCAGGAGCCATCGCCAGGGAGATCTCTAGCAGATCTCCTTCGCCTCCTCGACTGGGTCAAGCCGGGTGAGGAAGAGAAGGGCTTGACATGGAGGCAGAAGGGCGAAAGGCTGGCGAGGGACATGGAGACCTGGTCCACGTGTAGGAGAGACGCCCATACATTTTTTAGGGGGGGGCTAACGCCGTGGACGACGGGCCAGCAGGAGACCGCGGCAGAGCGGCCCAGCGGGTTGGCAGAGGAGGCCGCCAGGTTACGGGGGCCACTGGTCGAAGAGGGGATGGAAGGTGTAGAGGCACGGCGAGAGGTACTGGGGTGTGTTACCAGTCCGGTCCGGCCCATTCCAGATCCCTGCGTAGGACCAGTGGTGTGTGTCCCCAGTACGGTCCGGCCTGTTCCTGCTCCCCGCACCAGGCCAATGGTGCGCTTCGTCAGCCCGGCTCGGCCCGCTCCTGCTCCCCGCACCAAGTCAGTGGTGCGCTTCGTCAGCCCGGCTCGGCCAGTTCCTGCTCCCCGCACCAAGTCAGTGGTGCGCTTCGTCAGCCCGGTCCGGCCCGCTCCTGCTCCCCGCACCAAGTCAGTGGTGCGCCTCGTCAGCCGGCTCGGCCCGTTCCTGCTCCCCGCACCAAGTCAGTGGTGCGCCCGTCAGCCCGGTCCGGCCCGCTCCTGCTCCCCGCACCAAGTCAGGGGTGCGTTTGCGTCAGCCCGGCTCGGCCCGTTCCTGCTCCCCCACACCAAGCCAGTGGTGTGCGTCGTCAGTCCGGCACAGCCCGTGCCTGTTCCACTGGTGCCTGGTTCAGCACCGGTCAGCTGCTTCACGCCGGACCTAGAGCAATCCGCTCCACCAGTGTGCAGTCCAGCTCCGGCCAGCGGGGCCAGACCGGACCAGGGGTACTTTGGGGGGTTGGAGAGGGAGTGGGGATCAGGCCCGGAGCCGGATCCGCCGCCTAGGTGGAGTGCCCACCCGCTCCCTCCCCTGTGGTGTTTGGTTGGCGCGGCCGGAGTCCGCGCCTTTAGGGGGGGGTACTGTCACGCCCTGGCTCTGGGGACACTTGTATGTTGAGCCAGGGTGTGAGTTTCCTTTGGGTATTCTAGTTTTTGTATATCTATGTTGGCCAGGGTGGCTCCCAATCAGAGACGGCTGTAGCTCGTTGTCTCTGATTGGGAGTCATACTTAGGTAACCGTTAGGCATTCATTGGGTGTGGTTTCTTGTTCCGTGTTGGTTCGTGTATGTAACCAGGGACGTCACGTTTTCGTTTTGTTGTTTTGTTCGTGTGATCATTATCTAAATAAATATGTTCGCATTCAACGCTGCGCCTTGGTCCTCCTCTGTTCCCGACAAGAGCGTGACACACATTTCTTATTAGACCAAACCTATTTACATTTTTGTCCTATAGTTATTGTTTCATTAAGTGGTTTCGAGCTGTAAACTAGATCTGCTAAACATCCCTTCCCTCCACTTGCAAACTCCACTCCAGCTGAATATTATTGCAAGTGTGTCTTATAACCATTTATGGAATTGGCCTCTATTCTTTCTACTATAAGCAATGGCCATTGTCCTACATTTTCAGGCATTTACATGACTAATTGTTTTAAAAGTGGACATATCTTCTTCCTTGTCATTACCAGGCCAGTGAGGTCACTAACAGTAGCATGATGCCATAGCCTACTCAGCCAGAATGTATGAGTCTACATGAAATGTATTGTTCATGTGACGTCCAATTGCTCCTCCTGATTTTCAACAGGTTCACTTCTAAATCTATTTCCAATGCAAATATTGTATTAGTGGGGCAGCTAAACTGACATTTCCATAAGGATTATTACTTTTTGTGATAAAAGCACCAACTTTAGCAGAGAGGTAGATTTATGTGTCCTGAAAAGATGTAGATATCGGGCCGTCACAGATCTGGCACCTGGGGGCTGTGGCACTCATCTTACAAAGTAAAGGTTGACTAAAAAAATTCAGTAGTTAACAACTCACGACTGACAAGAACAACTCCTGGGTCAAGTCTTGCTTCCAGTACAACTCCTGGGTCAAGTCATTGGCCAAGGATTTGTTCCTGTCAGTCGTGTGCTGTTTAATCCTGCACCGAGGTTCATGCCAAACTTCTCCTTCCAGGATGTATTTATTTACTTATTTAATTCAACCTTTATAATGCTGGCCCAAAACGAGACAGAGGATGTTCTGATCAAAATCAAATCAAATTTTATTTGTCACTTGCTTCGTAAACAACTGGTGTAGACTAACAGTGAAATGCTTACTTACGGGCCCTTCCCAACAATGCAAGGAGAAAGAAAATAGAGAAATAATAGAAAAGTAAAACATGTAATAATAAAAGCAATAATAAATACACAATGAGTAACGACAACTTGGCTATGTAAACGGGGTACCAGTACCGAGTCGATGTGCAGGGGTATGAGGTAATTTAGGTAGATATGTGCATATAACTAGGAATAAAGTGACAGATAATAAACAGTAGCAGCAGCGTATGTGATGAGTCCAAAAGGTTTGTGCAAAAAGGGTCAATGTATTTGGTTAACTATTTAACTAACTATTTAGCAGTCTTATGGCTTGGGGGTAGAAGCTGTTGAGGGTCCTGTTGGTTCCAGACTTGGTGCATCGGTACCGCTTGCCATGCGGTAACAGAGAGAACAGACTATGACTTGGGTGGCTGGAGTCTGACAATTCTTAGGTCCTTCTTCTGACACCGCCTGGTAAAGAGGTCCTGGATGGCAGGGAGCTCGGCCCTACTGATGTACTGGGCTATACGCACTATCCTCTGTAGCGCCTTGCAGTTGGATGCCAAGTAGCTGCCAAACTAAGCAGTGATGCAGCCAGTAAAGATGCTCTTAATGGTGCAGCTGTACAACTTTTTGAGGATCTGAGGGCCCATGTCAAATCTTTTCACCCTACTGAGGGGGAAGATGCGTTGTCGTGCCCTCTTCATGACTAAGCACGCACCCCTGAGGGACCAACGTGTTGAGGGTCAGCGTGGCGGATGTGTTGTTGACTACGCTCACCACCTGGGGGCAGCCCGTCAGGAAGTCCAGGGTCCAGTTGTTCAGTCCCAGGGTCCTTAGCTTAGTGATGAGTTTGGAGGGCACTATGGTGTTGAATGCTGAGCTGTAGTCAATGAATAGCATTCTCACATAGGTGTTCCTCTTGTCCAGGTGGGAAAGGGCAGTGTGGAGCGCAATAGAGATTGCATCATCTGTGGATCTGTGGGGGCAGTATGAGAATTGGAGTGGGTCCAGGGTGTTTGGGATGATGATGTTGATGTGAGCCATGACCAGCCTTTCAAAGTATTTCATGGCTACAGATGTGAGTGCTACAGGGGGGGCGATAGTCATTAAGACAGGTTACCTTCGCGTTCTTGGCCACAGCGACTATGGTGGTCTGCTTGAAACATGTAGGTATTACAGACTGGGTCAGGGAGAGGTTGAAAATGTCAGTGAAGACACTTGCCAGCTGGTCAGTGCATGCTCTGAGTACGCGTCATGGTAATCCATTTGGCCAAGCGGCCTTGTGAATGTTAACCTGTTTAAAGGTCTTACTCACATCGGCTATGGAGAGCGTGATCACACAGTCATCCAGAAGAGCTAGTGCTCTCATGCATGGTTCCATATTGCTTGCCTCGAAGTGAGCATAGAATGCATTTAGCTCGTCTGGTAGGCTCGCGTCACTGGGCAGGTCGCAGCTGAGTTTCCCTTTGTAAACCGTGATTGTTTGCAAGCCCTGCCACATCCGACGAGCGTCAGAGCCAGTGTAGTAGGATTTGAACTTAGTTCTGTATTGACGCTTTGCTTGTTTGATGGTTCGTCAGAGGGCATATTAAGTGTCCGGATCAGTGTCCCGCTCCTTGAAAGCGGTAGCTCTAGCCTTTACTCAGTGCGGATGTTGCCCGTAATCCATGGCTTCTGGTTGGGACCACTTCCCTATTGAGCGCGTCACTGGTACTTCCTGTTTGAGTTTATGCTTGTAAACAGAAATCAGGAGAATAGCGTTATGGTCAAATTTGCCAAATGGAGGGTGAGGAAGAGCTTTCTATGCGTGTCTGTGTGTTGAGTAAAGGTGATCTAGAGTTTTTCACCTCTAGTTGCACACCTGACATGCTCGTAGAAATTTCAGTTTTCCTGCATTAAAATCATTGGCCACTAGGAGCGCCGCCTCTGGATGAGCATTTTCTTGTTTGCTTATGGCCCTATACAGCTAATTGAGAGTGTTTTTTGTGCCAGCATCGGTTTATGGTGGGAAATAGACAGCTACGAAAAATATAGATGAAAACTCTCTTGGTGAATAGTATGGTCTACAGCTTATCATGAGGTATTCTAACTCAGGCGATCAGAACCTAGAGACTTCCTTAATATTAGAGATCGGCCACCAGCTGTTGTTAACAAAGAGACCCACACCTCCTCCCTTGAGTTTACCCGACTCTGCCGTTCTGTCCTGCCGATGCATAGAAAAACCAGCTAGATGTATATTATCCATGTTCTTGTTCAGCTACAACTTGGTGAAACATAAGATATTACAGTTCTTCAGGTCCCGTTGATAGGATAGTCTCGAACGGAGCTCATTCAGTTTGTTCCCCAGTCATTGTACGTTCGCTAATAATTTAGAATGGAGGGTTGAGGCGGTTTAGGTACTCGTCAGGGTGCCTGCACTTCGGCCTCTCTTATGCCGCCTTTTTCTTTTTCTCTTTTCGGTCGTAGGAAATGATGGTGAAAACATCATGTACAAAAAAAGTTAAGATCAGCGCAGCAAAACACGCAAAATAGCTGAATTGGTCTGGAGCCCGTAAAATGGCTGCTATCCAATGCAGCGCCATTCTAGTGGTATATGAGAGGGTAAACACACATAAACACTGTTTACATTTAGCAGACACTCTTATCCTGAGTGACTTACAGTTAGTGAGTGCATACATAATTTTTTTATACTGGCCCCCCGTGGGAATCGAACCCACAACCCTGGCGTTGCAAACACCATGCTCTACCAACTGAGCTACATCCCTGCCCTACCCTGGACCAATTGTGCGCCGCCCCATGGGTCTCCCGGTCGCGGCCGGCTACGACAGAGCCTGGATTCAAACCAGGATCTCTAGTGGCACAGCTAGCACTGCCTTAGACCACTGTGCCACTCAGGAGACTAGTTTACACATCTTTTGTGAAAAAATGCATAGAACATTTAGGGAGCATTACTTTATTCACAGGGAATGCGACCAGCGTTTACCCACTTTTTTTTATTTTTTTACAACTACATCACTGGTTCTGATGGTATTTGATGAAGACATTGAACCTGTTGCTCAAACATAGTTGTTTAAACAAAGATGCACTTCACCCAACACATTCTGTAAATATTGTGCATCTCCAAATGTGCCCCTCTGAGTTCCTAGAGAGGGGTGTCAAGAAAAATCTGTGCCACCCCTACTGCTTTCCCATGTAAACATGGTTCTCCAGGGTCCCAGCCTGACCGTAGTGACATCTTATCAAAACAATCTGACATTTAGAAAATAGCTAAACAATTACTGTGGGAGTATGTAGAATATTTTCTTTATATTATTAATACAAATAAGAGCGTCAGAGGCCATTTTGGAAGATGTATGCCACAGGGCCATACCTGCGTTGGACCGCTATCTAAATCTTTTGAGTTTTTATATAATTTGTGGCACATTTGGTGCTTTTATCACAAACTGAACGATTACTATGAAGATTACTCACCCCACAATATGGTCTCATTTATAAATAGCCTCAGTGCTTGAACATTTAATTAATCTAATCCAGGAAATCAACCTTGGCCATGTTCCTACATCAACACTACTATGCACTTCCACCTGAGCACAAGCCACTCTGTCCCTTTCAGAGAGAGACTACATTTTATCATCTTGTCTTTGTGTCTGCACATAGTTAATGCTATACCTTTAAAGTAGCCTAACAATAACAAATATTTCAGTGATAAGCTACAGTCGCTAATGGAGAATTGAAATGCTAATCTATTAACAAGTTATCTTGCCTTAGATACTTTGATTACTTTTTCAAAGTAACACACGCAACATAAATATTGGCTGAAGTGGAAAAATGTCTCTGTCCATCGCATAAAACTTTATTGTAGTACTGTAGTATGTTATGGGCTACGTCATCTGCCGAGCTATCCACAGCCAATCAGAGCCATATGTTACGAATAGGCTCTCCCACACTTAATATACAGACATTGATCCCTCACGTCCGAAGCGCTCGCTTGGAAACTAGCGATAGCCAATCACAATGAAGCTGCTTGAATTATATTAACCGGCTTATGTCCATTAGCAGCAAGTCAATGGGAGCCTATAACGGTCTAGAAACGCACCACACAAGAGATAAGGAAAGACTGCATAATTTTTTTTAGTTTTTTACTTGATATCAACATTGAAAAAAGCTTACAACAGTGTAGTAAACCCTGTGGATTTTAGTTGCCTCTGAAGATCCGAGGAAGATACAAGACACAAGGAAGATACAATAATATTATCCAAGCAGGAGCTGCGAGTTGTCCCAACAGACCTGCTTTCAACCATCGATCTACTTCACTGATCAAATATGGAAGGCGGAGGCAAGGTAATGACAAAGATAGACTAGTTAAATTAGCCTAGTATCCAAGGTATGCTGATGGCCAATGGATAGTCTTGGTAGCCTGTGCTGTTGGTTTTGTCTACATGAGTTTGAAAGTCCTGCTGAGTTTAAATGGCCATATTCATTATAGGTTATGCAATATCAGATGCTTTGTTGCAACTTTTTTGCACATTAGGCCTATATGGAGTACTGCCCTGAAACGACACGACACAAAGGATGTTTGCGATGTTAAACTTTGGCAATATCTAGTGTTGTTGAGTATGGCTGGGTAGAATAGGATGGTTCAATTTGTCTGAGGGAACAAAGTCTCAAACTTGCATATCAGTCTAGACTGGGTCCTGATACCTGAAGCAGAGAATGTCTGTGATGGATTGTTTATTTTGTGGAACATACAGTACTTTATTTGAGTTAGACCAAGTGTCAAAACATGATCTCTCTATGTGTTTGTGTGGGTGTGTGTGTTGAAGTCCTATGTCAATGGGTCATGCAGATGTACATATGTACATGTCTCCTTGCCTGACAACATTTGAAACCATGTTTATATATATATATATATATATATATATATATATATATGTGGGGAGACAAGTATTTGATACACTGCCAATTGTGCAGGTTTTCCTACTTACAAAGCATGTACATTTACATTTTAGTCATTTAGCAGACGCTCTTATCCAGAGCGACTTACAGGAGCAATTAGGGTTAAGTGCCTTGCTTAAGGTAGAGGTCTGTAATTTTTTATCATAGGTACACTTCAACTGTGAGAGATGGAATCTAAAACAAAAATCCAGAAAATCACATTGTATGATTTTTAAGTAATTAATTTGCATTTAATTGCATGACATAAGTATTTGATACATCAGAAAAGCAGAACTTAATATTTGGTACAGAAACCTTTGTTTGCAATTACAGAGATCATACGTTTCCTGTAGGTCTTGACCAGGTTTGCACACACTGCAGCAGGGATTTTGGCCCACTCCTCCATACAGACCTTCTCCAGATCCTTCAGGTTTGGGGCTGTCGCTGGGCAATACGGACTTTCAGCTCCCTCCAAAGATTTTCTATTGGGTTCAGTTCTGGAGACTGGCTAGGCCACTCCAGGACCTTGATATGCTTCTTATGGAGCCACTCCTTAGTTGCCCTGGCTGTGTGTTTCGGGTCGTTGTCATGCTGGAAGACGCAGCCACGACCCATCTTCAATGCTCTTACTGAGGGAAGGAGGTTGTTGGCCAAGATCTCGCGATACATGGCCCCATCCATCCTCCCCTCAATACGGTGCAGTCGTCCTGTCCCCTTTGCAGAAAAGCATCCCCAAAGAATGATGTTTCCACCTCCATGCTTCACAGTTGGGATGGTGTTCCTGGGGTTGTACTCATCCTTCTTCTTCCTCCAAACACGGCGAGTGGAGTTTAGACCAAAAAGCTCTATTTTTGTCTCATCAGACCACATGACCTTCTCCCATTCCTCCTCTGGATCATCCAGATGGTCATTGGCAAACTTCAGACGGGCCTGGACATGCGCTGGCTTGAGCAGGGGGACCTTGCGTGCGCTGCAGGATTTTAATCCATGACGGCGTAGTGTGTTACAAATGGTTTTCTTTGAGACTGTGGTCCCAGCTCTCTTCAGGTCATTGACCAGGTCCTGCCATGTAGTTCTGGGCTGATCCCTCACCTTCCTCATGATCATTGATGCCCCACGAGGTGAGATCTTGCATGGAGCCCCAGACCGAGCTCTCTGGTCTTGGCCATTGTGGAGAGGTTGGAGTCTGTTTGATTGAGTGTGTGGACAGGTGTCTTTTATACAGGTAACGAGTTCAAACAGGTGCAGTTAATACAGGTAATGTGTGGAGAACAGGAGGGCTTCTTAAAGAAAAACTAACAGGTCTGTGAGAGCCGGAATTCTTACTGGTTGGTAGGTGATCAAATACTTATGTCATGCAATAAAATGCAAATTAATTACTTAAAAATCATACAATGTGATGTTCTGGATTTTTGTTTTAGATTCCGTCTCTCACAGTTGAAGTGTACCTATGATAAAAATTACAGACCTCTACATGCTTTGTAAGTAGGAAAACCTGCAAAATCGGCAGTGTATCAAATACTTGTTCTCTCCACTGTATATTGCTCACTCTGAGAAATTATCATCCTAGTTAGTTGTCTGCCTTATATGGTATAAACATCGGATTAATTAATTACTTGGGGAACCCTGTCCCTATATGTCAATAACACATGTAATTATTCTAAAACATATTGAGGCACTTTTCAGCATCCTTATAATTATGTGCCTCAGAGGAGGCTGCCAGGAGGTACACATTCACGGTCTCTGAATTGTGTGTTTTAAACAGAGGTTGTCTTGGTCTATCTGTCTTGTGTGTGTGTGTGTGTATGTGTGTGTGTGAGTGTGTGTGTGTGTGTGTGTGTGTATTTGGTTTACATCCTGTTCTGTGGGGGGTTAAAGAATGCACTCATTGACCCCAAAAGCTAGTTTGCTCTCTCTCATTTACTGTTGTTTACATTTGGGTAATGCCCCTACTCATGGGTTAACTTTCTGATGAAGCTTTTCAGCACTCTTTATCTCCACACTATTATCCCCCTTGCATTACTTTTTTCCTGAAAATCAAACTATGGGGTCCAAATGAAAATACATTTAGTAGCAGCAACTTCAAAGTGTTATCAAAGCCATCCAAGTATTCAATACACACCCACACACTCACCCCACCCCCCACACACACTTTCCTCTCCCCTTCAGAGAGAACGTCCAGAACACGAGGAAGCAGTATTTCCAGTTCAATGGTTTTAATGAAGATCCACATACACACACATACAACACCACTCCCTCTGATACTAATTGTGGTTATTTAGCTGCACGCACAATCAACATCAGAAAATAAAAGGTATTTTTCCTCAGGAGGTAGAATGAGCTGGAGGGAAAAACGATTGGTCATCAGGATAGAAAACTACTGACTGACTGATGGCCCTGCCTGTTGGGGTCCTACGCTAAGTCCTGGGAATAAAGGCTGCTGAATGGCTAATAAATTTACATTTTAGTCATTTAGCAGACGCTCTTATCCAGAGTGAGTGAGTGATTACATTTTCATACCCCCCGTGGGAAACGAACCCACAACCCTGGCATTGAACTACAGGGGCCTAAATAATTATGATTGGCATGACCTTATTCCCAGAAAACTAAAAGAAAGTTGGGGTCTTGAATAGGAGATAAGCTGACATTTTTACAGCCGCCCCCAAATGTGTTGTACAAATTTGCTTCAACTGACAGGCCAGCTAAGGGTCAGTAGCTTCTTGAGGAAGGGCAGCTGGATGAGCCGAGCAACAGGCCTGACGTAGGTTCTATCCTTGACTTGGATCTCTGCTATCCTCACTTACCCGTCTGCTCCAAGGATAACTGACTTAACAGTTCCAACTTGCCAGAGTGCTCTAGGAGACTGATCATCCACGATCATCACAACGGTCCCAACTGCAGGTTCCTCCTTATCCTTGTGCCACTTCTGGCGGGCTTGTGAAGCAATGCAAGAAATGGTCGGCTAGAACCTGGCTGTGTCTCTGTCTTTTGCGACTGAGCAGTTCAGACTCTGGGTAGACCACCTGTGGTAGTGACGAGTCTGGCCGCCACCATGAGAACAGAGTTAGGAGTGATTGGATACAGATCTGCGATGTCCGAGGACACATACCCCAAGGGCTTGGAGTTCAAGATCCCTTCTATATCAATTAGGATAGTCCTCAGCACCTCTTTGGAGACAGTCTGTGCGCCGAGGGTGGTTTGCAAAACAGTCTTGATGGATCTGATCTCCCTTTCCAAGCATCCTCCAAAGTACGTCGCACTTGGCGGGTTGAAAGCAAGCAAATCTTTTGACTGGCCAACTGTTCCTGGAGCTGTTGGTGGAGAGCCGTGAAGGCCTTCTGTAGCTCTCACTCTCATACCTTGAAATTCGTTCCTCAATCTGCCAAGATCAGAAAGGATACGGTCCTAAGCAGTCGACACCTGTAAAATAGAATGAGGGCTACTGGAACCGCAGTCAGGCTGGAGGTAAGTCAGCCATCTTAGGCACATCTGGCTGGAGTCGCCACTTCCTGCATTCGGTGCAACCAAGCTGGAAGCGGCAGATAGCTGTCCTCCCCCTCAGAATCCATAACTCGGTAAACACCCTCTCTGGGCCCGGGTGCCGCAGCTGCTCATCATATTTCTTGATCAGTAGCCTCGTGACTGGATGAGCTGGGTCCAGGACCACTGGGTGAAGGATGTCAAGGCCCAGCTAATCACACCTTCGAAGGCGACCTCCAACACTGATCAGTCCGGTGTCGTTGTCATACTCAGGGGCCAGTGTCACCATACGGCTGCTCGGAGGGACTGGCTTACCTGCCTCTAGTAGGGAGAGGACTTCTGGGAAGCTCTCAGACTGGGCATGTCTGAGAACTTCGAATTCGGCTTGCTTGAAGTTGTCAGCTGAGGGACTGTTGGCACTACTGGCCACCCCGTGTAGTGACTGCACTGTGGCTTCCAACAGCTCCTGAAAAGTGTTGAACTTGGCAACATCAGGGAGAGACGAGTTAATGTCCACTGACATGAGTCCACAGAAGTCAGGCTTTCACAGCTCCTCTGCTTCATCAGGAGGTATTTCGTCCGGTCGTCTCGGCCAGGATGACTGGGCCTGCCACAGGAATGGAGGACCTTGACTCCAACGATTGTGTTCTGAGAGCTGAGACAGTGTCTTGCCACGCGTGATATCATCAGCTGGATTGTCTCAGTGTCCATGTAACGCAAGGCCTGGGGATCCATGAGCTCCTGTATTTCAAATACCTTGTACCTGCAGGAGTCTGACTGGAGCCAGATTAAGACTGTTGTAGAATCCGACCAGTACGTGATGTCGTGGATCTCCAGGTTTAGTTATTTTTTGAGGACCACGGCCAGCTGGGCACAGGTGAGTGCAGCGCAGAGCTCGAGTCTTTGGCATCGACTGTTATCGTTTTATGGCCACTCTTGATCTTGCTGCAAGGAATGCCACTTGGATCCTCCCGTTGGAGTCTTCAGTACGGAGGTACACGACGCAACGTACGGACGCTCTGAGGCATCACTGACACTTCTTGTGCTGATTGGGAGGTCCATGTCGGTACTGACGTAACACGTTGGCAGTGTGACTTGAGGCAGCTGTGGAAGTTCGTTCTCCCAAGTAAGCCAAGCTGGGAGAAGATCTTCAGGTAGGTCTGGGTCATACCACCCTCTTTTCTTGTACCTGAGCCTCTGGACCATGACCTTGACCCGTGTAGTGTATGGGATGATGAAGCAGAGTGGATCACATATATGCAAGGATCCGATATATGTTGTGTTTGGTGATTTTTTTTCTCCATTTGACCGTGCTTGTAAAAAAATATATAAAAAAATATGCCATTTGGCAGACGCTTTTATCAAAAGCGACTTACAGTCATGCGTGCATACATTTTTCGTGTATGGGTGGTCCCGGGGATCGAACCCACTACCTTGGCGTTACAAGCGCCGTCTAGCCGAGAGTGTCAGACAGACATTGCCATCGTAGTCCAAGTGTTTGCTCTTGAGGTTCCACACCAGCCTGGGTGAACCAGAGCTCACTGCTCTCCAATCTGGACTCTTGAGATAGGTGTCTGATGACTGCTGGAAGGTTGCTGACCCACTGGCGTAGATCGAATCCGCCCTCAGTAAGGAGGTGCTTCAGCTTGTCCACCAGTTTCTTGGCTTAATCTACAGTGTGGAGGCTTTGTAGAGAGTTGTCTATGTAGAAACAGCGTTGTACAGAGAAGTACACTTCAGGCTCGCTGTGGTCAAACGCATTCTGATGAAGAGCGAATGTAGCGCAGCAGGGACTACACGTCGTCCCAAAGGGAAGCACCTGCCACTCGAAGACATCAGGGTGGTCGTCTCGGTTCATGTCTCGCTACAGAAACCGGAGAAGAGGCTGGTCTTCGGGTAGCAGGCGAACTTGATGGAACATCCCTTTTATGTCGCTGCTGATGGCCACAGAGTGTTCCCAGAAATAGAGAAGGACTCCTTGCAGAGTACATAGCTTCCATGGTCGGTCCAGGAAGGAGTTGTTCGTTCAAGCTTTTGCCTCTGTAGTTGAAGGAACAGTTGAAGATCACTCTGTTCTTCCCATTGTGGTGGACCATATGATGGGGAATGCATGAACGGGTCACTGCTTTGACGTTTGCAGAGAACGACAGGGTGTTGTCCAGGGTCACGCCAAGGTTCTTTGCACTCTGGAAGGGCAACACTGTGGAGTTGTCAACCGTGATGGAGAGGTCTTTGAGCGGACAGGCCTTCCCCGGGAGGAAGGGCAGTTTTGTCTTGTCGAGGTTGAGCTTGAGGTGGTGGGCCATTGAGATATCTGCCAGGCACGCAGATGAGTGTCACCACCTGGGTGTCAGAAGGGGGGAAGGAGAAAAGTAGTTGAGTGTTATCTGCATAGCAATGATAGGAGAGACCATGTGAGGATATGACGGAGCCGAGTGACTTGGTGTATAGAGAGAAGAGGAGAGCGCCTAGAACCGAGCCCTGGGGGACACCAGTAGTGAGAGTACGTGGTGCAGACAAAGAGTGGTGTGTTGTTGTGTGTTGTGTGTGACTTGACTCGAAGCTTACCTCATAGTCAATTAGATGATGTGGGGGGTGAGTTTAATTGTGGGGACGAACCACAACTTGTGGAGGATCTTCTCTGGTGACTGGCATCCTTGGGCTGTAGCAGTTACTGGATCCGGTTCAAAATACCATTGAAAAAGAGCGCCACCAACTGGTGGTGGACTGCGATAGAGGTGCCGGTTTATAGGTGCAACTGTCCCAAAGTCCTGGTAAGAGGACTGATAAAGACCTGCAGGAGACAGGGATACAACTCACACTTTATTGCCACATCAAACAGACAGGCACACACACATAGCAAACAGGAAGAGGAGGAAACTAGTGGAAGTGATAATGATAGTGTTGTAGTGGTTTCTGTAGAACAGAAGAAACAGGGAATATATATTACACCAGAGTAATAGCAATGTAAGGCTATACAAAGGGAATGGCAATGATGTAACATATAGAGCAGTAATAGCAATATAGCGTATATGGTAATGGCTGTACAGTGATAGGCTACAAAGCTACTACAGTGTAAGCAGTAACAGGGCACAAATAGCATTCAATGGAAACAGTATACAGCAGAGTTGTGGACTCAAGTCACATGACTTGGACTTTAGACTGACTCAAGTCACAAATTTGATGATTTGAGACTCGACTTGATAGAAAATAAAATAACTTGAGACTTGACTTGGACATGGAGCCTCAAGACTCGGGACTCGACTTGAGACTGATGACTTGAAATTATCTGGCAACGTTTTGTAATGTTTTGTCACTTATTTTGTGGCACAGAGTCTACATGGATTACTCTACATGCAGCCAGAGACAGAAGCCGCAGCATCATCACCCTTGCAAAAAAAACTGCAACAGATTGGCTAGTGAAACGCACACTCGGCACTCTGATTGGACCAGCAAACTGTCAAACAACACAGGTCGGGTGAGCTAGTGAACAGATTGCTGATTTGCTGTACAGCAATAGGATCGGCTGCAGCGCAAACGTCAAATTGTAGGAAGAGAGGATTGCCATAATAAATAAATATAATAAAAATGGTTTGGTGATCAAGAATATTAACTGTTTACTTTGCAAGGTCACCAGCAATGGGGCAACCATTACTAGCATAGACCTACTGGTATTTTGGTATGTAACAATTGCTTGAAATGTATAATTTACTTATGAAGCTTGCATTTGGAATTTGTTGTTAAAATGAATTATTACTGTTATTACCATAGGCACGGCTCTTCACTTGCTGTCACAGCGACGTGTATGCGGTAGGCGAAGTCAAGAGCAGGACACCGAGCTACTGGCAGAAACTTTACTGGATGCAGTGCAAATACAAAGTATAAAGGCAACCTCAAGCAGAGAGGAAATAATATGACCCGCACACATGGGCAACTGCCGCAAAGACCAAAACAATTACGCACAATACACAATGAGAAACAGAGGGTTATAAAGGGAACACAATTAAACATAATGGGAAACAGGTGTAAACAATAAAGACCAAACAAGACAAACACCGAAACATCGATCGGCAGCAGCTAGTACTCCGGGGACGACGAACGCCGAAGCCTGCCCGAGCAAGGAGGAGGAGCAGCCTCGGCTGAATCCGTAACACTTGCGCTCTCCAAACTCCCGCCAGTGGAGGGGGAGTGCTATTTCAGAATGTTGAATAAGAGAAAATGATTTTTCCATGTATGCATGGTGTTGAAATATCATTTATAATCATTAAGTCTGATTAAGACGAATGTACCAATATAACAATGGATGTGTAAATTGCCTTTTACATTATAGAACCAGTTTATTGGTTGTAATTGCTAATTGTGTAATTGAATGGTCCTGGGGGCCAAGTGCTTGTACTATGTAGGCCTACCTGTTTGAGCTCCTGATAGGACAGGTTAAGCCTGATACAGAGGCTATTTCTTTGCGGTTATAGCCCGTGTATATTTGGTAAATCTACTTGCATATTTTGTATGATATGGTGCTTTCACCATTGGATCACCGACCTGTAAATAAATCTACACTCTGAGCACGTCAACCTGCCTTGCCTTCTGCTGATTTTATGCCCTTATGACTGCTACAAGGTCCCTATTTTACAATTACATGGGCAAAAAAATTAATGAAATGGGCTGTCTGGTAGCCTCAATAAATAGACAAAGATTTGTAGTTGAACAGGTGTTGCATGTATAGATTTATTTTTACTTGACTTGAAACTTGACTTGAAAACTTGTGACTTGACTTGCTCTTACAATGCATGACTTGGACTTGAATCGAGTCTTGACTTGAGACTCTGGCCTTGTTACTTGAGACTTGTTTTGACTCGAATAATAGTGACTTGGTCTCACCTCTGGTATATAATATAATATGCCATTTAGCAGACGCTTTTATAGTTTTTTATAGCAGATTAGCAGCTAGTAGTTAGCAGGCTATGGGGCTAGGATGCTAACATGTGAACGGTGGCCATGTTGGTTGTGGTTAGGACTACAGCAGGAAGTGACCGGACATGATGACGTCAGCGGTCGGCCATACTGGTTGTGTAACAAGAAGGACTAGCTGGTAGCCATCTTAGGTCACACAACAATAAATTGAGGTACTACTCCTAATGGCCTGGGTACTGTACCCAGAATAATGCTAAAGGGGACAGATGAACAGGGTATGCAGTTGGCTAGTACTCAGGCATGTAGAAACAGCATACTAGCATGAAATAAAACATATATAAGCAGTTGGTTACAAAGTAGTAGTCCTATTACAAGTATACAGATTAAATAAACATACACTGAACCCTAACTGGTTGCGAATACACTTACGTTGTCAAAGACGCACTAAACACTGGGAGTCCAGAGGCAGGATTGTCCATGGTATTTTATTAGGATCCCCATTAGCTGTTGCAAAAGCAGCAGCTACTCTTCCTGGGGTCCACACAAAACATGATACATGACATAATACAGAACATTAATAGACAAGAACAGCTCAAGGACAGAACTACATACATTATTTTTTTTAAAGCAAACGTAGCCTACATATCAATACATACACACAAACTATCTAGGTCAAATAGGGGAGAGGTGTTGTGCCGTGAGGTGTTGCTTATCTGTTTTTTGAAACCAGGTTTTCTGTTTATTTTAGCAATATGAGATGGAACGGAGTTCCATGCAATAATGGCTCTATATATTACTGTACGCTTTCTTGAATTTGTTCTGGATTTGGGGACTGTGAAAAGACCCCTGGTGGCATGTCTGGTGGGGTAAGTGTGTGTGTCAGAGCTGTGTGTAAGTTGACTATGAAAACAATTTGGGATTTTCAACACATTAATGTTTCTTAAAAAAATAAGAAGTGATGCAGTCAGTCTCTCCTGAACTCTTAGCCAAGAGAGACTGGCATGCATAGTATTTATATCAGCCCTCTGATTACAATGAAGAGCAAGACGTGCCGTTCTGTTTTGGGCCAGCTGCAGCTTAACTAGGTCTTTCCTTGCAGCACTGGACCACACGACTGGACAATAATCAAGATTAGACAAAACTAGAGCCTGCAGAACTTGCTTTTTGGAGTGTGGTGTCAAAAAAGCAGAGCATCTCTTTATTACGGACAGACCTCTCCCCATCTTTACAACCATTGAATCTATATGTTTTGACCATGATAGATTATAATCTAAGGTAACGCCAAGTAATTTAGTCTCCTCAACTTTTTCAACAGCCACACCATTCATTACCAGATTCAGCTGAGGTCTAGAACGTAGGGAATGATGATGGTAGCCTCTGCCTCTGCTGGGCTGGAAAGGTTATCTCTAAAGTGTGTGCCTCTGTAACCCAGGACCAGAGAGAGGGTTCAGAGGGTTTTTCACAACCATGAAAAATATGCCTTGGTTATGCAATTCATCAGGATGGAAAACTACTGACTGACTGATGGCCCTGCATGGTGGGGTCGTACGCTAAGTCCCTGGAATAAAGTTAGCTGATTGGCTAATAAATAATGATGATTGCAATATGAAAACAAAAAAGAAAGTTGGGGTCTTGAATAAGAGATGAGCTGGCCGTTTTTACACCCGGCCTGTCCTTCACAGGGGACAGTCTTCCCTCGCTGGGTGGGCGAGAAGCTAAAGGGCGTCCGAAAGGTGTCCATGGCAACGGTGAAGAAGGAGTGAGCATGACACAGCAGCAGCTGATCCCTGCAAAGCTGCACGCTGGCCGACTCCGCTTCCCTGAATATAACCTCCACACAGGAGCACTGTCATGCACAAGATAGAAGCGAGATTACTAAAATATTAAAAGGCCACTGACGTAAAACGCTCAAGCCTGGAAAAATAAGATGGAGAGTGTGTTATTGTTTAAGCAGGGCATATGATTTTGTTTATACCTGATTTTAAAATAAGTGATTTATGATATATAAGGTCTAAAAGGAATTTAGGAGTAAAACTACTCTCAGTGCATCTCTCTTTTGACTTAATAGATTGAAGATGCAGATTCTAGAAGGTGAAATGACTGAGAGATTGTCACGCCCTGGCTCTGGGGACACTGTTATGTTGAGCCAGGGTGTGTAGATTTCTGTGTTGTAGTTCTAGTTGTTTCATTTCTATGTTGGCCAGTGTGGTTCTCAATCAGAGGCAACGAGTGTCAGCTGTGGCTGGTTGTCTCTGATTGGGAACCACATTTAAACAGGCTGTGTTCCCACAGTAGTTGTGGGATCTTGTTTCTAGTTGGTTTGTGTTAGACCGTGAACTGTCACGTTATCGTTTTGTTTATTTTGTCAATATATCGCTAAATAAAGAGTATGTTTGCCTGCAATGCTGCGCCTTGGTCCTCCTCTGTTCCCGACGAACGAGACAGAAGATCCCACCAAGACTGGACCAAGCAGCAAGTCCAGGAGCCATCGCCTGAGAGAGCTCTAGCGGATCTCCTTCGCCTCCTCGACTGGGTCAAGCCATGTGAGGAAGAGAGGGGCTTGACGTGGAAGCAGAAGGGCGAAAGGCTGGCAAAAAGTATGGAGACCTGGTCCACGGGTAGGAGTGAAGCCCATCAAATTTTTAGGGGGGGGCTAACGCCGTGGACGACGGGGCAGCAGGAGACCGCGACAGAGCAGCCCAGCGGGTTGGCAGAGGAGGCCGCCAGGTTACGGGGGCCACTGGTCGAAGAGGGGAAGGAAGGTGTAGAGGCACGGCGAGAGGTACTGGGGTGTGTTACCAGTCCGGTCCGGCCCGTTCCTGATCCCTGCATAGGGCCAGTGGTGTGTGTCCCCAGTACGGTCCGGCCTGTTCCTGTTCCTCGCATCGAGCCTGTGGTGCGCGTCGCCAGCCCGGCCCGGCCTGTTCCTGCTCCCCGCACCGAGCCTATGGTGCGCGTCACCAGCCCGGCCCGGCCTGTTCCTGCTCCCCGCACCGAGCCTATGGTGCGCGTCGCCAGCCCGGTCCGGCCCGCTCCTGCTCCCCACACCAAGCCAGTGGTGTGCGTCGTCAGTCCGGCACGGCCCGTGCCTGTTCCCCACACCAAGCCAGTGGTGTGCGTCGCCAGCCCGGTCCGGTCCGCTCCTGCTCCCCACACCAAGCCAGTGGTGTGCGTCGTCAGTCCGGCACGGCCCGTGCCTGTTCCCCACACCAAGCCAGTGGTGTGCGTCGCCAGTCCGGTCAGGCCCGCTCCTGCTCCCCACACCAAGCCAGTGGTGTGCGTCGTCAGTCCGGCACGGCCCGTGCCTGTTCCCCACACCAAGCCAGTGGTGTGCGTCGCCAGTCCGGTCAGGCCCGCTCCTGCTCCCCGCACCAAGCCTATGGTACGCGTCGTCAGTCCGGCACGGCCCGTGCCTGTTCCACCGGTGCCTGGTCCGGCACCGGTCAGCTGCTTCACGCCGGAGCTAGAGCAATCCGCTCCACCAGTGTGCAGTCCAGCTCCGGCCAGCGGGGCCAGACCAGACCAGGGGTACTTTGGGGGGTTGGAGAGGGAGCGGGGATCAGGCCCGGAGCCGGATCCGAGTGCCCACCCGGTCCCTCCCCTGTGGTGTTTGGTTGACGCGGTCGGAGTCCGCGCCTTTAGGGGGGGGTACTGTCACGCCCTGGCTCTGGGGACACTGTTATGTTGAGCCAGGGTGTGTAGATTTCTGTGTTGTAGTTCTAGTTGTTTCATTTCTATGTTGGCCAGTGTGGTTCTCAATCAGAGGCAACGAGTGTCAGCTGTGGCTGGTTGTCTCTGATTGGGAACCACATTTTAACAGGCTGTGTTCCCACAGTAGTTGTGGGATCTTGTTTCTAGTTGGTTTGTGTTAGACTGTGAACTGTCACGTTATCGTTTTGTTTATTTTGTCAATATATCGCTAAATAAAGAGTGTTTGCCTGCAACGCTGCGCCTTGGTCCTCCTCTGTTCCCGACGAGCGTGACAGAGATTCCGGTCGATATGAGTAAGAGGGTAATTTTATGGACATCAGTGTGACTGCAACTTATTTTATATACAGTGCCAGTCAAAAGTTTGGACAAACCTACTCATTCAAGGGTTTTTCTTTATTTTTACAATTTTCTACATTGTAGAATAATAGTGAAGACATCAAAACGATGAAATAACACATATGGAATCATGTAGTAACCAAAAAAGTGTTAAACAAATCAAAATATATTTTATATTTGAGATTCTTCAAAGTAGCCACCCTTTGCCTTGATGACGGCTTTGCACACTCTTGAAATTCTCTCAACCAGCTTCATGAGGTAGTCACCTGGAATGCATTTCAATTAACAGGTGTGCCTTGTTAAAAGTTAATTTGTGGAATGTATTTCCTTCTTAATGCATTTGAGCCAATCAGTTGTGTTGTGACAAGGTAGGGGTGGTATACAGAATATAGCCCTATTTGGTTAAAGACCAAGTCCATATTATCGCAAGAACAGCTCAAATAAGCAAAGAGAAACGACAGTCCATCATTACTTTAAGACATGAAGGTCAGTCAATCCGGAACATTTCAAGAACTTTGAAAGTTTCTTCAAGTGCAGTCGCAAAAACCATCAAGCGCTATGATGAAACTGGCTCTCATGAGGACCACCACAGGAAAGGAAGAACCAGAGTTACAGTGGGGGAAAAAAGTATTTAGTCAGCCACCAATTGTGCAAGTTCTCCCACTTAAAAAGCTGAGAGAGGCCTTTAATTTTCATCATAGGTACACGTCAACTATGACAGACAAAATGAGAAAAAATAAATCCAGAAAATCACATTGCAGCTCCAGCAGCACGCCGACCCCAGCCTCGGGGACGGCCAGGAGGACGCGGAGTAGGGCGAGCCGGATGGCGACGGTGGAAATCCCGCAACAGGGAGGGATCGAGGATATCCCTCACCGGGACACAGTACCGTTCCTCCGGACCGTACCACTCCCACTCCATGAGGTACTGAAGGCCCCCCACCCGACACCTCGAATCCAGGATGGAACGGACAGAGTACGCCAGGGCCCCCTCGATGTCCAGAGGAGATGGAGGAACCTCCCGCACCTCAGACTCCTGGAGAGGACCAACCACCACCGGCCTGAGGAGAGACACATGAAACGAGGGGTTAATACGGTAATCAGGGGGAAGTAATAACCTATAAGTGACCTCGTTGATTCTCCTCAGGACTTTGAACGGCCCCACAAACAGCGGGCTCAGGTTCCGGCAGGGCAGGCGGAGGGGCAGATTCTGGGTCAAGAACCAGACCCGATCCCCCGGTACAAAGACCGGGGCCTCACTGCAGTGACGGTTAGCGTTGGCCTTCTGACGACGCACGGCGCGCTGGAGGTGAACATGGGCAGCGTCCCACGTCTCCTCCGCGCACCGAAACCAGTCATCCACCACAGGAGCCTCGGTCTGGCTCTGGTGCCACGGTGCCAGAACTGGTAGGTAAACCTAAAACACATTGGAATGGCGTTAGGTTAGTTGAGGAGTGGCGAAGAGAGTTCTGGGCATATACTGCCCATGGCAAGAACCCCGACCACTCCCCCAGACGTTCCATGAACGCCTTCCAAACCTTGGACGTGAACTGGGGACCTCGGTCGGACACTATATCCTCTGGCACCCCGTAGTGCCGGAAGACGTGAGTAAACAGGGCAGGGCCGTGGGGAGACCGGGCAGAGGAAGGAGGTGGCAGGACTTGGAAAAGCGGTCCACAACGACCAGGATGGTGGTGTTACCTTGGGAGAGGGGAAGATCAGTCAAGAAATCAACACTAAGGTGAGACCATGGTCGTTGTGGAACTGGTAAAGGTTGTAACTTACCCGCTGGGAGGTGCCTAGGTGCCTTACTCTGGGCCCACACCGAGCAGGAGGAGACGTACACCCTCACGTCCTTAGCCAAGGTAGGCCACCAGTACTTTCCGATCAGGCAGCGCACTGTACGACCGATACCTGGGTGACCAGAGGAGGGTGACGTGTGTGCCCAGAAGATCAGACGATCCCGGATGAGAGCAGGCACGTACCGCATGCCAGCTGGACACTTGAGGTGGAGATGAATCTGTGCGTAATGCCTGCTCTATATCCGCATCCATCGCCCATACTACCGGCGCCACAATGCAGGAGGCCGGGAGTATGGGAGTGTTGTCTCTGGGCCTCTCTTCTGTGTCATACAGCCGGGACAGTGCGTCTGCCTTCACGTTCTTCGTACCCGGAATGTATGACCGTATAAAATCAAACCGGGTGAAGAATAGGGCCCACCTGGCCTGGCGAGGATTCAGGGTACGGTAGTCCGTCCAGACGAGGAAAGGGTGTTTCGCCCCTTCGAGCCAATGTCTCCACACGGTCAAAGCTCGGACAACAGCCAACAGCTCCCGATCACCGACGTTGTAGTTCTGCTCCGCCGGGCTGAGCTTCTTTGAGAAGAAGGCACAGGGGCGGAGCTTGGGTGGCATGCCCGAGCGTTGAGACAGGACAGCGCCTATCCCTACCTCGGACGCATCCACCTCTACTACGAACGGTAGTGATGGATCGGGGTGGGCCAGTACCGGAGCTGAGGTGAACAGACCCTGCAGTTTGCTGAAGGCCAGGTCAGCCTCAGTAGACCAGCGGTGCTGGGACGGCCCACCCTTCAATAGGGATGTAATGGGAGCTGCAACCTTGCCAAAGCCCCGGATAAACCTCCGATAGTAGTTGACGAAGCCAAGGAAGCGCTGCACCTCCTTAACCGTGGTTGGAGTCGGCCAATTACGCACGGCTGAAATGCGATCTCCCTCCATCTCCACACCTGAGGTGGTAATGCAGTATCCGAGGACGGAGACAGACTGCTGGAAAAACATACACTTCTCTGCCTTGGCATAAAGGTCATTTTCCAACAGTCGGACCAGCACTTTGCGAACCAGGGACACATGCTCGGCGCGCATAGCAGAATACACCAGGATGTCATCGATGTAGGCCACCACACCGCGACCGAGCATGTCCCGAAACACCTCGTTCACAAAGGACTGGAAGACGGATGGAGCATTCATCAAACCGTAGGGCATCACCAGGTATTCATAATGCCCTGTGGTTGTGCTGAATGCTGTCTTCCACTCATCCCCCTCCCGAACACGCCCCAGGTTATATGCACTCCTGAGATCTAATATGGTGAAGAAGCGCGCCCCATGCATTGACTCAATCACTGAAGGAATGAGGGGGAGAGGATAACTAAATCTTATAGTCTCCTTGCGCAGACCGCCGTCTTTCTTCTTCACAAAGAAGAAACTCGAGGAGGCGGATGAAGTGGAGGGACGTATATACCCCTGGCCCAGGGACGTATGTTTCCATAGCCTCCGTTTCAGCCTGCGACAGGGGGTACACATGACTCCTGGGAGGTACAGCATCTACACAAAGGTTTATCGCGCAATCCTCTGCCCGATTAGGTGGTAATTTTGTCGCCTGTATCTTAGAAAATGTGTGCGCCAGATCATGGTATTCGGGGGAATGCGCACGGTGGAGGTACCGTCTGGACTTTCCACCATGGTTGCACCAATGGAAACACCTAGACACCTACCCTGACACTCTTGCGACAACCCTGTGAGAACCCTCTGCGTCCATGAGAAGGTGGGGTTGTGGAGTGCTAGCCAAGGGATACCTAATACCATAGGGAAAGCAGGAGACTCAATAATCGAAAAAGTAACCTGCTCACAATGAGTCTCCTAGGTGATCATGGTGACTGGTACAGTGACTTCCTTTACAAACCCGGACCCTAATGGTCGACTATCAAATGCTCTGATGGGGAGTGGAATGGATAGGGGAACCAATGAAATGCCTTGACGGCGTGAGAATGTCCATAAAGTTCCCAGCTGCGCCTGAATCGACTAGCGGCTTACACTGGGGAACTACCATGTGATCGGGAAAGTGGATAGGTAGGGTACAGTGCGCAGCAGAGGGCTCTGAACGAGTGTGGGTGTTCGATACCTGGGGTGATGCGAGAGTGCCCTGCCTGCCGCCTCCAGGCCCAAAAGAGCGTTGACTACGACGTGTGGTGTACTGTCCCTTCGTGCCACCAGAGTGGCACTGTCGCTGTCGTCCTCCGCTCTCTCGGACGGCGGCTCCACCCAGCTCCATCAGCTCGGGATCCGAGTCGTCCGGGGTGGAAATGGGAAGACCCCTACCAGGACGTCCTCTGGCTGCCAACAGGTTGTCCAAACGGATGGCCATGTCCACCAGTTTCATGAAAGACAACATGGTGTCCCGGCAGGCTAGCTCCCGTCGGACGTCCTCCCGCAGATGGCACCGGAAATGGTCGATCAGGGCCCGCTCGTTCCACCCAGACCCCGCTGCCAGAGTCCGAAACTCCAACGCGAAGTCCTGCGCGGTCCTCGTCCCCTGCCTCAGGTGGACCAGATGCTCGCCCTCCTCTTGATCCTCGGTCGGGTGATCGAAGACCGCCCGAAAGAGGCGAGCGAACTCCCCGTAGTCCTCCAACGCGGCTCCTCCTTCGTTACAAACCGCGTTGGCCCACTCCAGGGCTTTCCCCGAGAGTCAGGAAACGAGGACGGACAACTTCTCCCGCTCCGATGGTGCCGGCCTGATGCTGGAGAAGTAAAGCTCCAGTTGGAGGAGGAATCCTTGGCAGAGTGCCGCCGTCCCGTCGAACGCCGTAGTCGGGATGTCTGGATCCCTCCGGGTGCTGGGGTGTAGGTGGCTGGATCCGGTTGACCAGCTGGTCTCAACAGATCGGGTCCTCTCCTCTCCAGGCGTTGGACGACCTGAAGAACCCGATCCATCGCTTCCCCCAAGCTGGCCAGCATCGTGGAATGCTCCTGGACCCGTGCCACGACTCCAGGCATGCGCTCTTCTCCCGCTGACTCCATAGCGGGTGGGTGATTCTGTGATGAGTGTGATAGAAGGAGTCAGGCGCAGGAGGCTAATCACCGAATGAAGAGTTTATTCCGTCGTACACAAATAGCGCTGGATAGTGACAAACAAAACAGGCACAGGGGAAAATCTACCCTGGCAATAACAATGTACGGGTAGCTCCACCGAGCTACACTACTCTCACAAAACAACAATCACCCACAAGGACAAGGAGGGCAGAGGGAACACTTATACATGGACTAATGACAGGATAAGAACCAGGTGTGTGTAATTAACAAGTCAAGACAAATGGAATGATGATATATGGAGCGGCAGTGGCTAGCAAGCCGGTGACGACGAACTCCGAAGCCTGCCCGAACAAGGAGGGGAGGCAGCCTCGGCGGAAGTCGTGACATCCAGGCTGTGTAAGGGCTATTTGACCAAGAAGGAGAGTGATGGAGTGCTGCATCAGATGACCTGGCCTCCACAATCCCCCGACCACCCAATTGAGATGGTTTGGGATGAGTCGGACGGCAGAGTGAAGGAAAAGCAGCCAACAAGTACTCAGCATATGTGGGAACTCCTTCAAAATTGTTGGAAAAGCATTCAAGGTTAAGCTGGTTGAGAGAATGCCAAGAGTGTGCAAAGCTGTCATCAAGGCAAAGGGTTGCTATTTAAAATAAAATTGGTTACTACATGATTCCATATGTGTTATTTCATAGTTTTGATGTCTTCACTATCATTCTACAATGTAAAAAAAAATATATACAAATAAAGAAAAACCCTTGAATGAGTAGGTGTGTCCAAACGTTTGACTGGTACTGTATATATAAAAAACAATAGCTCGTAGGATAATGCAATAACGCAATAATGCATGTGATTGAGCACTTTGAGCATTTCTTTGTAAAACTGAAGATACTTTATTATTTTTTTGCCCACAGGGGGTGACGCTCCAGCTGATGATGGCAGTGGGAACAGCTGTGATTGGCTCGCTGCAGTTTGGCTACAACACAGGGGTCATCAACGCTCCCCAAAAGGTGAGTGAGAAAGGGCCAATCTCAAATGGCACCATAATCCCTATATAGTGCACTACTTTTGCCCAGAGCCATGGAGGCCCTGTATAGAGAATAAGGTGCAACCACGTTTCTATGTTTGTGCCCCTTAAAGCCTGTCCAAACTCAGTGAATGTAAAGACAGTATTCTTCCTATTCTTTCTTGACACTCCTGACTAGCTCAGCAGGTTAAGATGTTCCTCAGAGATGCATGGCGCTTATAGATCTCCTACCCAAAGGTGCCGTACGCCCATGTCCAACGCCCATTTTCCAAGCCGTTACTAGTCTAGCAACAATACGTACCTCTGTCTGTGACATGAGTTAGATGGCAAATGTGACTATATATCAAGTGCCTCTTAACATTCGTTACCTGTTAGCTAATGGCCCATGTTACACGCAGTATTGGCTTTAAGATGATCAGGATCGATGATTAGGGGGTTGATTACTTGCTATCTTAAAGGGGAACGTTTATGTATAACCCTACGATTCAGTCCTAAACTGTTTTACTACATATCTGCATTTACTACATGTCTCGCTGCTCAGCCAAGTCACTAATCACTTTTTTACATGTAAATAACCTTCACAATATACAGTGGGGAAAAAAGGATTTAGTCAGCCACCAATTGTGCAAGTTCTCCCACTTAAAAAGATGAGAGAGGCCTGTAATTTTCATCATAGGTACACGTCAACTATGACAGACAAAATGAGGAAATAAAATCCAGAAAATCACATTGTAGGATTTTTAATGAATTTATTTGCAAACTATGGTGGAAAATAAGTATTTGGTCACCTACAAACAAGCAAGATTTTTGGCTCTCACAGACCTGTAACTACTTCTTTAAGAGGCTCCTCTGTCCTCCACTCGTTACCTGTATTAATGGCACCTGTTTGAACTTGTTATCAGTATAAAAGACACCTGTCCACAACCTCAAACAGTCACACTCCAAACTCCACTATGGCCAAGACCAAAGAGCTGTCAAAGGACACCAGAAACAAAATTGTAGACCTGCACCAGGCTGGGAAGACTGAATCTGCATTAGGTAAGCAGCTTGGTTTGAAGAAATCAACTGTGGGAGCAACTATTAGGAAATGGAAGACATACAAGACCACTGATAATCTCCCTCGATCTGGGGCTCCACGCAAGATCTCACACCGTGGGGTCAAAATGATCACAAGAACGGTGAGCAAAAATCCCAGAACCACACGGGGGGACCTAGTGAATGACCTGCAGAGAGCTGGGACCAAAGTAACAAAGCCTACCATCAGTAACACACTACGCCGCCAGGGACTCAAATCCTGCAGTGCCAGACGTGTCCCCCTGCTTAAGCCAGTACATGTCCAGGCCCGTCTGAAGTTTGCTAGAGTGCATTTGGATGATCCAGAAGAGGATTGGGAGAATGTCATATGGTCAGATGAAACCAAAATAGAACTTTTTGGTAAAAACTCAACTCGTCGTGTTTGGAGGACAAAGAATGCTGAGTTGCATCCAAATAACACCATACCTACTGTGAAGCATGGGGGTGGAAACATCATGCTTTGGGGCTGTTTTTTTGCAAAGGGACCAGGACGACTGATCCGTGTAAAGGAAAGAATGAATGGGGCCATGTATCGTGAGATTTTGAGTGAAAACCTCCTTCCATCAGCAAGGGCATTGAAGATGAAACGTGGCTGGGTCTTTCAGCATGACAATGATCCCAAACACACCGCCCGGGCAACGAAGGAGTGGCTTCGTAAGAAGCATTTCAAGGTCCTGGAGTGGCCTAGCCAGTCTCCAGATCTCAACCCCATAGAAAATCTTTGGAGGGAGTTGAAAGTCTGTGTTGCCCAGCGACAGCCCCAAAACATCACTGCTCTAGAGGAGATCTGCATGGAGGAATGGGCCAAAATACCAGCAATAGTGTGTGAAAACCTTGTGAAGACTTACAGAAAACGTTTGACCTGTGTCATTGGGTATATAACAAAGTATTGAGAAACTTTTGTTATTGACCAAATATTTATTTTCCACCATAATTTGCAAATAAATTCATTAAAAATCCTACAATGTGATTTTCTGGAGAAAAAAATTCTCATTTTGTCTGTCATAGTTGACGTGTACCTATGATGAAAATTACAGGCCTCTCTCATCTTTTTAAGTGGGAGAACTTGCACAATTGGTGGCTGACTAAATACATTTTTTCCCCACTGTATTATTGCATTACCAATATTTTTCAGTATATCTTTCTTGCTTTATTACCTTTTTTTGTATTTGTATTTGTGCTCTTTTTGACTTAGTTATTGTGTTATTGTTACTATTATTGAATGCTGTGCATATGTCGAATAAACTCTGATTTGATTTGTTTGTCAAGGATTGCATCTCATCTCTCCATCAAGAGCCCCGCCAGGTCAATCAAAGGTGATACATCAAATACATGTAGGATCTTTGACTGACATGGTGAGACACGCTGGTGAGATGAGATTAGACTCACTCCTTCTACTGAATTGAACACTTGGCTACAGATGTTAGATCTTACTTTGACCTGTTTCGTAGCAGGGGTAAAAATCCTCCTGCAGCAGGAGGATTTTAATGTCTGAAGAAATATTTAGAATCGTCACAAGGGGGAAGCTGTGTTTGTATACAATGCAATACCGTACCTATTCTCTTAGAAAAAATAACCTAAAACGGTTTTTCGGCTGTCCCAATAGGAGAACCCTTTGAAGAATCCTTTTTGGTTCCATGTAAAACCCTTTCCAAGGAGGGTTTTACATGGACTCCGTAAGAGTTCTACCTGGAACCAAAAATAGTTCTACCTGGAAGCAAAAGGGGTTCTCCTATGGGGACAGCTGAAGAACCCTTTTGGAGCCCTTAGACTGCAGGTCCACTGGGCTCCAGTTCAAGTAGCCCATGTAGGCTACGTGCAGGCTACAGCGCGTCTCGTGTGAATTCTTATGTGGATTATAATAAATCAACATATTTGTAGGGAGTAAATGTATTTTTTTCGTTAGGGGAAATCCTTTTATTTTTTTATAATTTGTATTATACTGTATGTTCAAGGCAAGCAATAGGCAGAATAAATCATCGGTGGCCTCAGTGCCTATGTGGTCCAGCAGTTACAACTGCTGACCCCGTCAGTGCTTAATTTGAGCCGGATCCTGCACCTCTCAGACTTGACCTCGTTTGTTCCAGCACCTATTTGCCCGGCTCCCGTACCTCATGCGGCATTATTTATACAATTTGTTCACTGTTTGCACTGTAAACATTTTTTAAAAATCAATCAGAGTTAAATCAAGTTGCCTCCTGGTTATTTCTTCCACCTCCCAGAACAACCATCATGTAAAAGCGCGGTGATCCTTCTGCGCAATCATCCTAATCCTTCCACACTGATTTCAGAACTGCTCTCTAATTTGTACATATACAGTGAAGGAAAAAAGTATTTGATCCCCTGCTGATTTTGTACGTTTGCCCACTGACAAAGAAATTATCAGTCTATAATTTTAATATTAGGTTTATTTGAACAGTTAGAGACAGAATAACAACAACAAAATCCAGAAAAACGCATGTCAAAAATGTTATAAATTGGTTTGCATTTTAATGAGGGAAATAAGTATTTGACCCCCTCTCAATCAGAAAGATTTCTGGCTCCCAGGTGTCTTTTATACAGGTAACGAGCTGAGATTAGGAGCACACTCTTAAAGGGAGTGCTCCTAATCTCAGCTTGTTACCTGTATAAAAGACACCTGTCCACAGAAGCAATCAATCAATCTGTCAGACTGCTGAATGTGGATGTGGTGCAGGAATCAGGCGCAGGACACAGAAGCTTCGTCCAACAGACTTTAGTTGACGACAACGAAATACAAACGGACCTCAAAAGAGCCCGGAGGCGAGCGATTACGCACACCATGCGTTAACACCAAAATTACAAGAAGCGCGCACACAAGTGCGAAAACTCTCCAAACAAATGGAGCAAAACAATCACAGCACCTGCTGACAGGCGGAACATTTACACACAACACACGACTAACAAAACGAGAACTTATAGGACACATAATTAACACTAAACGGAAACAGGTGTACAAATAAGACAAAACCAAACAAACATCGAAAACATACAACGGTGGCAGCTAGTACTCCGGGGACGACGACCGCCGAAGCCTGCCAGAGCAAGGAGGAGGAGCAGCCTCGGCCGAAACCGTGACACAATCAGATTCCAAACACTCCACCATGGCCAAGACCAAAGAGCTCTCCAAGGATGTCAGGGACAAGATTGTAGACCTACACGAGGCTGGAACGGGCTACAAGACCATCGCCAAGCAGCTTGGTGAGAAGGTGACAACAGTTGGAAGAAATGGAAGAAACACAAAAGAACAGTCAATCTCCCTCGGCCTGGGGCTCCATGCAAGATCTCACCTCGTGGAGTTGCAATGATCATGAGAACGGTGAGGAATCAGCCCAGAACTACACGGGAGGATCTTGTCAATGATCTCAAGGCAGCTGGGACCATAGTCACCAAGAACACACTACGCCGTGAATGCTGAGCTATAGTCAATGAACAGCATTCTTACATAGGTATTCTTCTTGTCCAGATGGGATAGGGCAGTGTGCAGTGCGATGGCTATTGCATCGTCTGTGGATCTATTGGGGCGGTAAGCAAATTGAAGTGGGTCTAGGGTGTCAGATAAGGTAGAGGTGATATGATCCTTAACTAGCCTCTCAAAGCACTTCATGATGACCGAAGTGAGTGCTACGGGGTGATAGTCATTTAGTTCTGTTACCTTTGCTTTCTTGGGTACAGGAACAATGGTGGACATATTGAAGCAAGTGGGGACAGCAGACTGGGATAGGGAGAGATTGAATAGGTCCGTAAACACTCCAGCCAGCTGGTCTGCGCATGCTCTGAGGACGCGGCTAGGGATGCCGTCTGGGCCGGCACCCTTGCGAGGGTTAACACGCTTAAATGTCTTACTCACATCGGCCACGGAGAAGGAGAACCCACAGTCCTTGGTAGCGGGATTGTGGGCAGGTGCAATTTGGACGGAGGCTCAGTTCAAGACCAAGCAAACATATAACCCCTGGCTTGTCAAGCAAAATTCAAAGCTGGGCTGTACAACATGCAAAAAGGTAGGGAGTTTGGGCCCGGAAAAGACTGGAGGGATGAAACTTGCAAAAGAGTGGGTGGAATGTACAGTAACATCCTCTGCCTCTAACGTAAAAAGCAACAAAGAGCCCTCAGAAAAAATTATTTTGAACATGACCAAACCAAGGCTCATTTAGCGGCAGCAAGCATTGTAGACAAGGCTAAAGAGGACACCTTAACACAGGTTGTAGTTAACGCTCAAAATAGAAACATAGACACTAGAGCCAGAGTCTTCTGGACAGCTTACAATGAGGCTAAACGTCACAGACCCGCTCACGGTTTTGAGCAAAACATTTACTGTCAGGAGTTAAATGGACTTGACATGGGGAGAATTCTCCATTCCAATGTTGCTTGCTCCAACATACAGCAACATATTTCATCCGAAATGAAGCGAAAACTATTTGAAAGAATAGTACAGTGCTCTCCCAAAATCTGCCTAATGCTCGATGAGGCTACTAGTTTGAATAAAAAGAGTGCCTTCATTGTATACATCAGACTTCATATGGATGACCCAGCAAACATTTCTGTTGATCTTGTAGAACTGGAGGATGTACAGTGGGGAAAAAAAGTATTTAGTCAGCCACCAATTGTGCAAGTTCTCCCACTTAAAAAGATGAGAGGCCTGTAATTTTCATCATAGGTACACGTCAACTATGACAGACAAAATTAGATTTTTTTTCTCCAGAAAATCACATTGTAGGATTTTTTATGAATTTATTTGCAAATTATGGTGGAAAATAAGTATTTGGTCAATAACAAACGTTTCTCAATACTTTGTTATATACCCTTTGTTGGCAATGACACGGGTCAAACGTTTTCTGTAAGTCTTCACAAGGTTTTCACATACTGTTGCTGGTATTTTGGCCCATTCCTCTAGAGCAGTGATGTTTTGGGGCTGTCGCTGGGCAACACAGACTTTCAACTCCCTCCAAAGATTTTCTATGAGGAGATCTGGAGACTGGCTAGGCCACTCCAGGACCTTGAAATGCTTCTTATGAAGCCACTCCTTCGTTGCCTGGGCGGTGTGTTTGGGATCATTGTCATGCTGAAAGACCCAGCCACGTTTCATCTTCAATGCCCTTGCTGATGGAAGGAGGTTTTCACTCAAAATCTCACGATACATGGCCCCATTCATTCTTTCCTTTACACGGATCAGTCGTCCTGGTCCCTTTGCAGAAAAACAGCCCCAAAGCATGATGTTTCCACCCCCATGCTTCACAGTAGGTATGGTGTTCTTTGGATGCAACTCAGCATTCTTTGTCCTCCAAACACAACGAGTTGAGTTTTTACCAAAAAGTTATATTTTGGTTTCATCTGACCATATGACATTCTCCCAATCCTCTTCTGGATCATCCAAATGCACTCTAGCAAACTTCAGACGGGCCTGGACATGTACTGGCTTAAGCAGGGGGACACGTCTGGCACTGCAGGATTTTAGTCCCTAGCGGCGTAGTGTGTTACTGATGGTAGGCTTTGTTACTTTGGTCCCAGCTCTCTGCAGGTCATTCACTAGGTCCCCCCGTGTGGTTCTGGGATTTTTGCTCACCGTTCTTGTGATCATTTTGACCCCACGGGGTGAGATCTTGCGTGGAGCCCCAGATCGAGGGAGATTATCAGTGGTCTTGTATGTCTTCCATTTCCTAATAATTGCTCCCACAGTTGATTTCTTCAAACCAAGCTGCTTACCTATTGCAGATTCAGTCTTCCCAGCCTGGTGCAGGTCTACAATTTTGTTTCTGGTGTCCTTTGACAGCTCTTTGGTCTTGGCCATAGTGGAGTTTGGAGTGTGACTGTTTGAGATTGTGGACAGGTGTCTTTTATACTGATAACAAGTTCAAACAGGTGCCATTAATACAGGTAACGAGTGGAGGACAGAGGAGCCTCTTAAAGAAGAAGTTACAGGCCTGTGAGAGCCAGAAATCTTGCTTGTTTGTAGGTGACCAAATACTTATTTTCCACCATAATTTGCAAATAAATTCATAAAAAATCCTACAATGTGATTTTCTGGATTTTCTTTCCTCAATTTGTCTGTCATAGTTGACGTGTACCTATGATGAAAATTACAGGCCTCTCTCATCTTTTTAAGTGGGAGAACTTGCACAATTGGTGGCTGACTAAATACTTTTTTCCCCACTGTATCTGCTGGGGGAATTGTCCGTAATCTGTTATCTGCATTAGAGGGTGTAAAGTTTACTAAGGACTTTCTCTCCAAATCCCTCATTGGAATTACGTGTGATGGTGCGTCTGTCATACTGGGACGCAAGAGCGGAGTAGCAACAAGGCTCCAGGCCCTCTTCCTTATATAACTGTTTGGTACTGCTCGGCACACAGGCTTGAGCTTGCAGTAGGCAATATGGTAAAAGAGATGGGAGCTATCAATCATTTAAAAATACTTATGGACAAGCTATATGCGCTTTATACCATATCCAACAAAAACTGAATGGAGCTGAGGGAGTGCACAGAGAGTTTAGACATTCAGCTTTGCAAAATCGGCAGGATCTCGGACACTAGATGGGTGGCATCCAGTTTTAGAACTGTAGAATGTGAAAAAATTACCTGGCTCTTCACAATCATTTCACCACAGCAGCTGATGATGCCTCCCGCGACGGCGTGACCCGTCAGAGCTATAGTGGCCTTGCCATGCACATATCCTCGCATGCATTTGTTAACAATCTAGGCCTTATGTGTGATGCACTTCAAGAACTATCTGAATTGTCACTCGAGCTCCAAAAGAGAGACTGCACAATTATTACTGCCCACAGGGCAGTCACCAGGGAAGCGAGGGTGTTCAGTGCAATGGCAGAGCAGCCAGGCCGACACACACAACTCAGCCAGAGAGAGATTCAGGAGAACTCTTTCCAAGGCGTCAAACGGAATGGTGGAAGACCCAGCGACAGAGTTTGGCACTGACAATCCATGTACGGTCATACGGGCCTACGGGCAGTACAGGGACACTAATGGTAATGATAAAGGAGACATTCCAGATGGACTTAAAGAGCTGTTGATGGTGTTCAGCAACATCCCCATCTCCATTGCAGAATGCGAGCAGGGATTTTCTCAAATGAATCTGATTTGCACCTCAACCCGAGCCTCTCTGCATACCTCCATCATATCAGGGCTACTCTTTCTGAACCTTGTTGGCCCACCCCTGACCAAATTCAACAAAGTCCCCTATGTGAGGTCATGGATTGCTAAAGGACACAGATGTGTCACAGACACCAGGAGCAAAACAAGAAATAGGGGGGAGAAGACGCACCAGGAAATGGCTGTGTTGTGGGAGGTTTTGGAAAACTAAGGTAGGAACATATTTTTCCTTAACAAACTTGTTCTGTACTGTGAAGTTAATCTGAATATGCGCTTCATATTATCACATAGGCCTATATATTATAATGTGTTCTCTGTAGCCTACATTGATTTATTTTATTTGAATTATGTTCTGATATCATATCAAATTATTTTGATATGTTTGTTCTACTGCTACATTGATGTCTTGAAAAGTATATGAAATTGGAGTCTTGTAAGCCCCACAGTTGAGTATGTGTGCATATGCATATGGCGGGTGTTCTGCAGTGGCGCTTAAAAATGTTGCTGTACATTGATGTCTTGAAAATTAGGCTATAAGAAATTCAGACTTGTAAGCCCGACAGCTATACTAGAGTATGTGGGCATAATATATGTTTGAGACCAATGCATGGCCGACGCGTGACGGTGGCTGTGTGAGAAGCTCGCCTGTATCTCTCACAGAGCTAGAATGAGATTCACTTTCTATGATCTCTCTCCCTCTCTGCTCCGATAGACATGACCCTGAACTCTCATCTCTCAAGCGTTGCACTTAATCATTTATTTAGACTCTATGCTGTAGGCCACCAAAATATCTGATCAACTTCCAAATATTGTTTTACAAGAGAGAGAGAGAGATAGGCTTTTGCGCATCATTGGGTGAGTCAGTGAAACTAGAAAGCATTTTTATGACTATAATTTCCTCCTCATATTGTAGCCGACAATATGTCTCCACACACCTAGGCCTAGACTATTGATCGATTCTAGACAAGGTCGTTTTTATTGATCTCTGATTCTCAGACTTAGAATTGCATGAAATGCGTTTATAAAAGGCCAACATTTCCCTCACATTATGCTACAACAATGTACTCCATGTGTGCAACTTCTGTAAGTGCCTCTACTCTACTGCTCTATGCCACTACGCAAATGCGATGATATGAATGCAATGCTTTATTATAACGTCCGGTACCTCAGAACTCCCCAGGTCACCCCCCTCTCGTGCTCACTGTTTGTTCCGGCACCTCCCGATTTACAAATTAAGTACTGCCCGTCACACATATGCCAGAGTCAGCATGGGTTCGAATTCTGTCCACTGCCCTTTGACTCACCCTTCCCCATGTTTCCAACACTGTTCTATCTCTTCAATAAAAGCAACAAAATTACAAAAGGAGTGGGACTACCCCACTCATAAAAAATATTTAAGAAATAATAAATCATTGGACAAATAACAATTAGATTGTGAGCGCACGTCCAACATAAAACATGACTATAAATCGTACAAGGTAGCCTAAATGTATTCATAAAACATGCACAGACCTAACAAGCAACAATAGATGCTATGCTAACTGATTCCACCATTGAAAGAGAAAACAAACAAAGAAATAGAAAATAAACTCTATATGCTGAGATTCAGGCCAGATTTTGAGGTGGAAATTAAAACCTTCAAATCAAATCAAATTGTATTTGTCACATACAGGTGTTTAGCAGATGTTATAGCGGGTGTAGTGAAATGCTTGTGCTTCTAGCTCCGACAGTGCAGTAATATCTAACAATTACACAACATATACCCAATACACACAAAAAAGTAAGGAATGGGATTTAAGAATATATACATATATGGACAAGCAATGACAGAGCGGCATGGACTAAGATACAGAATAATATTATAGAATAGAATGCAGTATATACATATGAGATGAGTAGTGCAAGATATGTAAACATTATTAAAATGACTAGTGTTCAATTTCTTAAAGTGGCCAGTGATTTCAATAGGCAGCAGCAGCCTCTAATGTGCTAGTGATGGCTATTTAACAGTCTGATGGCCTTGAGATAGAAGCTGTTTTTCATTCTCTCTGTCCCAGCTTTGATGCACCTGTACTGACCTCGCCTTCTGGATGATAGCGGGGTGAACAGGCAGTGGCTCGGGTGGTTGATGTCCTTGATTATCTTTTTGGCCTTCCTGTGACATCGGGTGCTGTATGTGTCTTGGAGGGTGGGTAGTTTGCACCCGGTAATGCGTTCAGCAGACCGCACCACCCTCTGGAGAGCCCTGCGGTTGTGGGCGGTGCAGTTGCCGGGCGGTGATACAGCCCGACAGGATGCTCTCAATTGTGCAGTGAAGTTGTTTCCTACCTTCACCACCTGGGAGCAGCCCGTCAGGAAGTCCAGGACCCAGTTGCACAGGGCGGGGTTCAGACCCAGGGCCTCGAGCTTAATGATGAGCTTGGAGGGTACTATGGTGTTGAATGCTGAGCTATAGTCAATGAAGAGCATTCTTACATAGGTATTCCTCTTGTCCAGATGGGATAGGGCAGTGTGCAGTGTGATGGCAATTGCATCATCTGTGGATCTATTGGGGCGGTAAGCAAATTGAAGTGGGTCTAGGGTGACAGGTAAGGTAGAGGTGATATGATCCTTAACTAGTCTCTAAAAGCACTTCATGATGACAGAGGTGAGTGCTACAGGGCAATAGTCATTTAGTTCAGTTACCTTTGCTTTCTTGGGTACAGGAACAATGGTGGCCATCTTGAAGCACGTGGGAACAGCAGACTGGGAAAGGGAGAGATTGAATATGTCCATGAACACACCAGCCAGCTGGTCTGCGCATGCTCTGAGGACGCGGCTAGGGATGCCGTCTGGGCCGGCAGCCTTGCGTGGGTTAACATGCTTAAATGTCTTAATCACAGTCCTTGGTTGTGGGCCTCGTCAGTGGCACTGTGTTATCCTCAAAGCGGGCGAAGAAGGTGTTTAGCTTGTCTGGAAGCGAGACGTCGTCTGTAGACCCTGCCACATACGTCTTGTGTCTGAGCCGTTGAATTGCGACTCCACTTTGTCTCTATATTGATGTTTTGCCAGTTTAATTGCCTTGCGGAGTGAGTAGCTACACTGTTTTTATTCTGCCATATTCCCAGTCACCTTGCCATGGTTGACTGCGGTGGTTTGCGCTTTCAGATTTGCGCGAATGCTGCCGTCTATCCACGGTTTCTGGTTAGGGTAGGTTTTAATAGTCACAGTGGGCACAACATCACCTATACACTTCCTGATAAACTCTGTCACCGTTTCAGTGTATATGTCTAAATTATTTTTGGAAACTACCCGGAACATATCACAGTCTGCGTGATCGAAACAATCTTGAAGCGTGGATTCCGATTGGTCAGACCAGCTTTGAATAGTCCTTAGCACGGGTACTTCCTGTTTGAGTTTCTGCCTATAGGAAGGGAGAAGCAAAATGGAGTCGTGGTCAGATTTGCCGAAAGGAGGGTGGGGGAGGGCCTTATAACCATCCCGGAAGTTTGAATAGCAATGGTCGAGGATTTTAGCAGTGCGAGTACAACAGTCGAGATGTTGATAGAACTTCGGCAACCTAGTCCTCAAATTTGCTTTGTTAAAATCCCCGGCTACAATAAATGCAGCCTCAGGATATGTGGTTTCCAGTTTGCATAAGGTCCAGTGAAGTTCTTTGAGGGCCGTCGTGGTATCGGCTTGGGGGCGATATACACGGCTGTGACTATAACAGAAGATAATTATCTTGGGAGATAATACGGTCAGCATTTGATTGTGAGATATTCTAGGTCGGGTGAACAGAAGGACTCAAGTTCCTCTATGTTACTACAATTACACCATGAGTCGTTAGTCATGAAACACACACCTCCGCCCTTCTGCTTCCCGGAGAGATATTTATTACTGTCTGCGCGATGAACTGAGAACCCATCTGGCTGGACCAATTTCGACAGAATATCCCAAGAGAGCCATGTTTCCCTGAAACAGAGTATGTTACAGGCCTTGATGTCTCTCTGGAAAGAAATCCTTGCCCGTAGTTCATCAACTTTGTTAACCAAAGATTGAAGATTAGCGAGTAGAATACTTGGAAGCGGTGGGTGGTGTGCGCGCCTCCTAAGTCGGATCAGCAGGCTGCTCCGAGTGCCTCTCCTCCGCCGGCGATTTTTTGGGTCAGCCGCTGGAATCAGTTCAGTTGCCCTGGGGAGTGCAAACAAAGGATCTGCTTTGGAAAAGTCGTATTCCTGGTCGTAATGCTGGTGAGTTACCGCCACTCTGATATCCAATAGTTTTTCCAGGCTGTATGTAATGATGCAAAACACTTTCTGAGCTAATAATGTACAAAATAATATATAAAAAAAACAAAATACTGCAAAGTTTCCTAAGAGCTAGCCGCCATCTTCGTCGGCGCCAGGTTTCAGAGGACTTTTAAGCATTGAATACATGCAGGTTTGCCCTTTCAGTTTTGATTCACGCACTTAATGAGTGGAGGAGTTCCACCAACGGATTGTTATTTTTTCAATGAATCCCTTACGAAAAATTAATGCAGTCAGAGTCCAGTATAACTGCAGTATGCAGCAAATACTGCGTCCAAAATAACACAGTTTTTTTTTACTGCAGTAATTTTGCAGTGTAACTGCAGTTAGAATGCAGTATAACTGCAGTTCATCTGCAGTACACTGTAGTTATTCTGCAATTACCGCGTCCAAAATACCACAGTCGACTGCAGTTACTGAACTTTTACTGCAGTTTCAAAACTGCAATCTTTTTTTTGTAAGGGTTCAGATAGCCTACAGCCCACTTTAGGCCCACAAGTTAATTGCATTTATTTCAGTTTTCAAGAAGTAAAACGAACTTTCTGATAATCTACACATCAAAGAAAAGTGTCTTAGCTCAATAAAATTGTCTTTGGATAGGCTCAAATGCATAAACATCCTTACGAAAATAAATATTAAAGCCACACAATACAGGCTTTCAATGACTTCAAATGCCGGCATCAAACTGAAAGTACAGTAGGCCTATGCTACTATAGCCGGAACATAACAGTTTAGCAATGGGAATCTCACCTACTGTAAGGGCCATCCACACCAAAGACCATTACTATATTGACAAATGATACATAGCCTAACTACAAAACGTGGGTAAGCATCCACACTGGAGGAAAGTTTATTGTTCTACAGTAGGCCTACATCTGTCAATCAACTGATGGCTCAAATCAGCTCATCAACTCAGTCAGGGAAACTCAAGCAGTAGCCTATTATCGGTTTTCATACCTTTCATTATGTGACAATGGATAGGCTAATGGTTAGCCTACAGAATGTATTGGAATATAATCAAATAACAAGGGGCCTATTTCAACCATCAATGGCACTAGATTATCGCCAACTGATGTCTCGTTAACCCATCAACACTCGCTAAATTCACCCACACATCTAATCTCAATTGCAACCATTATTGGTCACCACATTACCGCTCCCTAAAAAATGTTGTCAGTGTTACCTTAGTCCTGTTTGAAACCAAAGTCTTTCAAGATATGTTCTGCCTCAGGTTGGTATTATCTTCTGAATTTAGTCATTTTTGAACAGTCTAAGGGCTATTTATCTATTTGACAAGCATTCCATACAATTGAAATAGAGTATTTCCTCGTTTACCACAGCAAATCTACTGTGGCAATTTACCCAACACTTTGTATGAATGGAAACTAATGTTGCTGTACTATTATTATTTTATTTGTTTACTATTTATGTTATACATTAAATACAACTGTCTTTATAATAAACATGTCAAGACAATCAGTGGGATTGAGTTATTGTGCCAGAAGGGCGTGGGCCGGAATCGAACCCCCGGCGACACGCTATGGCTTATATGTGCATGCTGAAGGCAGCAGCCCTAACCACTGTACCACCCCAGGCCATGATTTAACTCAATTTTGACAGTTGATTTGTAATCTTAGGTTCACTAGTAGCCTTAAAATTAAAAAAAATTCAATAATATATACTGTAGATTTAAAAAATCACAAGGCTTCTTCGAATTTCCAGCTGTGCAAGAACAAATTTTACGACAAAGGTGTAAGTGACAGTCTGGCAGATATACTGGAGAGACTCTGGGACTGTATGGACTTTATACCAGCAGTTTCATGAGAAAGTTACTTGAGGTTTAACTGAAGCCTGCTCTGTAAATAAGAATGTGTATTACTGTGTGTGTGTGTGTACTTATATTTGTATGTGTGTGTGTGTGTGTGTGTGTTTATGTGTGTGTTTATGTGTGAGTTTGTGTGTGTGTGTGTGTGTGTGTGTGTGTGTGTGTGTGTGTGTGTGTGTGTGTGTGTGGAGGGTGTGTGTGTGTTTGTGTGTGTGAGTGTGTATGCATATGTGTGTGTGTGCATGTGTGTCTGTGTGATTTGGGAGGTTTAAGGCCATCGATGAATCCTGGAGCCTCTTCAGGACACATGAGCACTGTAAATAGCCATGTAGATTAAGATTACGTCAGTCTAAAGTTGTGTAGGCCAGTGAGGTAGCTGCTAGTGGATCAAGTATCTTTGATACTTTGTCATGCAAGGCTTGTAGTCACCTCCACGGTCTGCGGTGGAACATCACCATCTATTATAGTGAATTAAGGTTGCAAAATTCCATTACCTTTCCCAAAATTACCAGGTTTTCCTGAGATCCCTGTTGGAGGATTCCCGGATTTCAATCGTATTCCAGGAAGCCTCCAACTGGACATTTTGGGAAAGGTTTACCATTGCAATCATTCCACTTGCGGTGTGTCCATTACACGTGGCAGAGGTAATGAGGATTATTGTCACGTTTACAGGATTAAAGTGAAGGCTAGAAGAGTTGTGCAACTAACAATAACAAAGAGATAATTCACGCTGACTGCTCTGGTTTATGGCGCATTTACCTCACATCTCCTTCAAAGTACACTTCAACCAAAAACTAGTATCACCACATAAAAATGTTGTGGGGTATAAGTCAAAGTCAGGTAAAAAAAATAATATGCTCACATCCAACAAACCGCTGCAGGGGGCAAATGGTGATGCCATAGGAAAAATATGTTTTCCATAGTCAGAGACCCAGGGCATATTCTTTGGAGGGCAATAAACTCTGCCTGACTCATACCTGTATCAATGACACCCTGAATTATGTTTGTCAACATGTAGTCCTGTAATGAACGATCTTGCGTCCTGAATCTCTGCCCCCCTCTGCTGGTCAAAAGCTGGCTTCTGTTAGAATGTTTCTATTTACCTGTGTTAAGCTTTTTAGAATACGGCCGAATACGGAGTGGATGCGGATCCGAACTTTTCTGGACCCCTCTTCCCGACAGTAAAGGTCCTGAAAGTTCTGCGCATGTGCGGGATTTTCTGCTTTACGCACAGTCTCTGCTCTACTCATAGAGAACAGGCTACTCTGGCAAATGTTGCTCGTTTAATAAAGTTAGATGAAAGCTGAATCAATGTTTGCAAGATCACATAATGATAGTATTCTTCATAACAGAATAGAATAAATAACATTACTGTTAATGTTGGTTATGAGATTTTAGGATGGTCGCATTTTCTCATGTGGCTCAAACTCAACAGCGTGCGCTACTAGGCAAAATATGTGCTTTGATTTAAACTAAACACAGGTTGGCTATGCTACAGTTTGTTAACACCATCTGCTCTAAAATTCACTCACTGTATATCATTCAGAACAAAGCTGCAGGCTAGCCTACTTCGAAACAACACTGTGTAACTAGACGATCTAAATTCGTATCCCGATTAAACTGATTGATCAAATGGTTGGTATGCAGATGCATTGGGGGGTTTCATTAGCCAATAAAGAGGCATTGGCTTAATCGGCTTAATCTACCAACCAATCATCTCCCACAACACTTTCCGGCTAACCTTCTCCGTACACTAGCACACCACAAGCACAGAGCCACGCCTCGCATTCGTGTGATTCAATACAATTACATAATGATAAATGCTTTACTCAGTTGGTCACTCACATAGAATTCTATGGTCACTCCTACTAAGGCCAACTTTGAGTGTTTGATATCCCAGGCTTATATGCGCTGTGCGCTATAGCCTAGGGATGAGGTTACATACAGTAACTGGTATCGTAGCATCTGAGATGACTAACTAGGAACTTTGTTCCGGTACACAGATGTTTCGTCACTGATCATTTGGATAAATCATGATTTCGCAGGTGTTCGCATCTTTCCAATTTCGGAAGGGGCGGGGACATTTAGCCCATATGTTTTGCCTGTAACTTGCAAAGAGAGAGGGGTGGAGATAAGGCCCCGCTTCCGCTCCTCGTTCTAGTATTTTTTCTAACACTTCTCGGCGCAGAATTGAATCGAGCATCTGACGCAGTTAGTTCTGGGATTCCGAGACTACAATATCTATAATTTCACTGTGTGGTTGGTAATTCACTATGAAGTGAATTGTCACTGTATGTATGTATGATAATGATATTATTTAAAGGGGCAATCTGCAGTTGCTACAGATTTTTTTTGTACTTATAAGTGAATGATATGTACCCATTGATTCTTGAAGAATATAACTTATAAATGCCTCATGAGCTTAGTTCAACTGTCGTACCCCATCAGAACCCAAAATATAAGCTTGTTTTACTTTTTACTGTTTTTAAACAAAGTAAATGTACAAAAAACACTAGCTATATAGCTTTGAAACAGGGTTGAAACTATATTTTTGATATCATGGATTTTCAGTCATTGCATCCATAACTCTGTCTATGAATTTGAGGGTGGTTACATTTATCCAGCCCCATCCCTCAGCTTTTTACCGGGGAGTATGCTTTGTTATTGTTTCAACTGCTGATTGCCGCATTAACGTCTCCATCAACCTTCAACGATGAATATAGTTCATGTATGTTCTTCATGTTGTGATATGTTGTATTGTACCTTAGATTATCGAGGGCTTTTTGAATGACACATGGAACAACAGGTACTCTGAACCCATCCCTGACACATCCCTAACCACCCTGTGGTCCATCTCCGTGGCCATCTTCTCTGTCGGCGGCATCTTCGGCTCCTTCTCCGTGGGCCTCTTTGTCAACCGCCTGGGCAGGTAAATCTGCTGTATTAGTGTTATATTTTAGGCTGGTCTTTATGTTAAAAGGGTGTAGTAATCATGGGTCATTTGTGTTTGTTGTGCTGTCCTGTGCACCTCAACAACAGTATGGCATTTTTGTGCCTTTAGGAAGTGAAGAAGCCAGCCATAATATTAAACTGACCTCTGTAAATGATTTGCAGGAGGAACTCGATGCTCATCGCCAATGTGCTAGCGTTCATCGCCGCCGGGTTCATGGGCTTCTCCAAGCTGGCGGCATCGTGGGAAATGCTGATCATCGGCCGCTTCATCGTGGGGCTTTACTCCGGCCTGTCCACTGGCTTCGTGCCCATATACGTGGGGGAGATCGCGCCCACCTCGCTCCGTGGGGCGCTGGGCACTCTGCACCAGCTGGGCATCGTCACTGGAATCCTCATGGCACAGGTAGGCACTGTCCGTCGGGTGACTTTCAGTTTCACCTGATCTGATGTCAGCGATTACTAGAGAGGACAATCCAAATGTGGCACAGGACAACTGGACAAAAATAGCAATGACAAGAAGACAAATGTTCAAGGAATATCTGCTGCTCTCAGGTGTGATCTTTTAGTAATATTTTTCAAAGCTAGTGATACAGCACAATCATCCTGACAGGTATATTCTTTTCACCAACATACAGTACCCAAGTAACCTCACCACAGTGTATTTCCATGGTAGTTTAACTTTCATTAACAGTGTTACAGTGTACGTACAAATTGTTACTTACAGGTGTTTGGGATGGAGTCGATCATGGGGAACTCCACCATGTGGCCCTTCCTGCTGGGCTTCACTTTCATCCCGGCCGTGTTGCAGTGTATCCTGCTGCCCTTCTGCCCTGAGAGCCCTCGCTTCCTCCTCATCAACCGCAACGAGGAGCTCAAGGCCAGGGAAGGTAAGCCTCTGACCAACTACTGCTACACCCTCACTCCCTCAAACATGGAACCCTCCCGGCTGAGGACCTATTCCTATGGAGAGCAGGAGAGCTCCTGGGTGTGTAGGCTTTTGTTCCAGCCCTGCTCTAACACACCATTCAACTAATCAAGGTCCCGACGAGCAGCTTATTAGTCAAATCTGGGGGTGTTCGAGTAGGGCTGGAACAAACGCCTGCACATCCAGTAGCTCTCCAGGAGGAGGGTCGGCCACCCGTCATGCATCATGGTACCAGTTGAATACCAGCTGAGTCCTGAGTCTGCCGTGTATTTGCCTGCAGTGCTGGAGAAGCTGCGAGGCACTGAGGAGGTGGGCGCCGACATGCAGGAGATGAAGGAGGAGGCCAGGCAGATGATGAGGGAGAAGAAGGTGACCATCCTGGAGCTGTTCCGCTCGCCACTCTACCGCCAGCCCATCTTCATCGCCATCATGCTCCAGCTCTCCCAGCAGCTGTCTGGCATCAACGCTGTGAGTGTGGGACACTCTGGGGGACACACACTAACTTGTGAATATACATGTATGCACACACACACACACATGCTAACTCATGCACACACACACACATGCTAACTCATGCACACGCACGCACACACACACACACACACACACACACACACACACACACACACACACTTCAAACTACATGATCCACTAAATTATTACCTTTTTGTGCAGGTTTTCTACTACTCCACCAGGATCTTTGAGAAGGCGGGGGTCTCTCAGCCAGTCTATGCTACCATTGGGGCTGGAGTAGTCAATACAGCCTTCACTGTTGTGTCTGTAAGTCAGAAAAACACTGTAGAACATCCATAAACACCCATACAATATATTTAATTTCACATCAAATGTATTTCAAATTCATGCACATACATTTGTATCTTTGCTAAAAATGCATGTAATGCCTTAAATGTATTCCAGAGATGCATATACAGTGGGGAGAACAAGTATTTGATACACTGCCGATTTTGCAGATTTTCCTACTTACAAAGCATGTAGAGGTCTGTAATTTTTATCATAGGTACACTTCAACTGTGAGAGACGGAATCTAAAACAAAAATCCAGAAAATCACATTGTATGATTTTTAAGTAATTAATTTGCATTTTATTGCATGACATAAGTATTTGATACATCAGAAAAAAAGAACTTAATATTTGGTACAGAAACCTTTGTTTGCAATTACAGAGATCATACGTTTCCTGTAGGTCTTGACCAGGTTTGCACACACTACAGCATGGATTTTGGCCCAATCCTCCATACAGACCTTCTCCAGATCCTTCAGGTTTTGGGGCTGTCGCTGGGCAATACGGACTTTCAGCTCCCTCCAAAGATGTTCTATTGGGTTCAGGTCTGGAGACTGGCTAGGCCACTCCAGGACCATGAGATGCTTCTTACGGAGCCACTCCTTAGTTGCCCTGGCTGTGTGTTTCGGGTCGTTGTCATGCTGGAAGACCCAGCCACGACCCATCTTCAATGCTCTTACTGAGGGAAGGAGGTTGTTGGCCAAGATCTTGCGATACATGGCCCCATCCATCCTCCCCTCAATACGATGCAGTCGTCCTGTCCCCTTTGCAGAAAAGCATCCCCAAAGAATGATGTTTCCACCTCCATGCTTCACGGTTGGGATGGTGTTCTTGGGGTTGTACTCATCCTTCTTCTTCCTCCAAACACGGCGAGTGGAGTTTAGACCAAAAAGCTCTATTTTTGTCTCTTCAGACCACATGACCTTCTCCCATTCCTCCTCTGGATCATCCAGATGGTCATTGGCAAACTTCAGACGGGCCTGGACATGCGCTGGCTTGAGCAGGGGGACCTTGCGTGCGCTGCAGGATTTTAATCCATGACGGCGTAGTGTGTTACTAATGGTTTTCTTTGAGACTGTGGTCCCAGCTCTCTTCAGGTCATTGACCAGGTCCTGCCGTGTAGTTCTGGGCTGATCCCTCACCTTCCTCATGATCATTGATGCCCCACGAGGTGAGATCTTGCATGGAGCCCCAGACCGAGGGTGATTGACCGTCATCTTGAACTTCTTCCATTTTCTAATAATTGCGCCAACAGTTGTTGCCTTCTCATCAAGCTGCTTGCCTATTGTCCTGTAGCCCATCCCAGCCTTGTGCAGGTCTACAATTTTATCCCTGATGTCCTTACACAGCTCTCTGGTCTTGGCCATTGTGGAGAGGTTGGAGTCTGTTTGATTGAGTGTGTGGACAGGTGTCTTTTATACAGGTAACGAGTTCAAACAGGTGCAGTTAATACAGGTAATGAGTGGAGAACAGGAGGGCTTCTTAAAGAAAAACTAACAGGTCTGTGAGAGCCGGAATTCTTACTGGTTGGTAGGTGATCAAATACTTATGTCATGCAATAAAATGCAAATTAATTACTTAAAAATCATACAATGTGATTCCGTCTCTCACAGTTGAAGTGTACCTATGATAACAATTACAGACCTCTACATGCTTTGTAAGTAGGAAAACCTGCAAAATCGGCAGTGTATCAAATACTTGTTCTCCCCACTGTACATACATTTCCATCTTTGCTCAAATGCATGTAATGGCTGATAATTCCAGAAATGCATGGCTATGACATCTAGTCTACAGGGTGGCCAAAGTGGTTCTTAATTCACCATATGACATAATTTTGCCCTACAGAGGATTCTTTAATTACTATTTTTACACAAAATGTTGGTATTGATATAATTTTAACATTCTGTCATGAAGAGTGCATGTTCAACTTCATAGAAAACTAGTTTTCCCATCTCAAGAGGTTAAATATAAAATGTAAAAGACTATAGCCTCTCTTTATATTCAGCTTAATTAAATAATGAAAAAATCACTACATGATTTTAAATTTAAATGTATTTTAGTGCTTTTGGTATGCTTTTGATATGTATCAAGTAAAATAAAAAATAATTTTTAACCAAATATATTGTAGCTGTGGCAGCCTATTAGAGGATCTGGAGGCGTGGCTTATTGGAGGCGAAGCCTTTGTTTGCTCTTGTTGGGCCACCCATGGGAGAACGTGTCATACATGTCCATTGTTACAGTGAGGGAAAAAAGTATTTGATCCCCTTCTGATTTTGTACGTTTGCCCACTGACAAAGAAATGATCAGTCTATAATTTTAATGGTAGGTTTATTTGAACAGTGAGAGACAGAATAACAACAAAAAAATCCAGAAAAACGCATGTCAAAAATGTTATAAATTGATTTGCATTTTAATGAGGGAAATAAGTATTTGACCCCCTCTCAATCAGAAAGATTTCTGGCTCCCAGGTGTCTTTTATACAGTTAACGAGCTGAGATTAGGAGCACACTCTTAAAGGGAGTGCTCCTAATCTCAGTTTGTTACCTGTATAAAAGACACCTGTCTACAGAAGCAATCAATCAGATTCCAAACTCTCCACCATGGCCAAGACCAAAGAGCTCTCCAAGGATGTCAGGGACAAGATTGTAGACCTACACAAGGCTGGAATGGGCTACAAGACCATCGCCAAGCAGCTTGGTGAGAAGGTGACAACAGTTGGTGTGATTATTCGCAAATGGAAGAAACACAAAAGAACTGTCAATCTCCCTCGGCCTGGGGCTCCATGCAAGATCTCACCTCATGGAGTTGCAATGATCATGAGAACGGTGAGGAATCAGCCCAGAACTACACGGGAGGATCTTGTCAATGATCTCAAGGCAGCTGGGACCATAGTCACCAAGAAAACAATTGGTAACACAATACGCCGTGAAGGACTGAAATCCTGCAGCGCCCATAAGGTCCCCCTGCTCAAGAAAGCACATATACAGGCCCGTCTGAAGTTTGCCAATGAACATCTGAGTGATTCAGAGGAGAACTGGGTGAAGTGTTGTGGTCAGATGAGACCAAAATCGAGCTCTTTGGCATCAACTCAACTCGCCGTGTTTGGAGGAGGAGGAATGCTGCCTATGACCCCAAGAACACCATCCCCACCGTCAAACATGGAGGTGGAAACATTATGCTTTGGGGGTGTTTTTCTGCTAAGGGGACAGGACAACTTCACTGCATCAAAGGGACGATGGACGGGGCCATGTACCGTCAAATCTTGGGTGAGAACCTCCTTCCCTCAGCCAGGGCATTGAAAATGGGTCGTGGATGGGTATTCCAGCATGACAATGACCCAAAACACATGGCCAAGGCAACAAAGGAGTGGCTCAAGAAGAAGCATATTAAGGTCCTGGAGTGGCCTAGCCAGTCTCCAGACCTTAATCCCATAGAAAATCTGTGGAGGGAGCTGAAGGTTCGAGTTGCCAAATGTTAGCCTGGAAACCTTAATGACTTGGAGAAGATCTGCAAAGAGGAGTGGAGCAAAATCCCTCCTGAGATGTGTGCAAACCTGGTGGCCAACTACAAGAAACGTCTGACCTCTGTGATTGCCAACAAGGGTTTTGCCACCAAGTACTAAGTCATGTTTTGCAGAGGGGTCAAATACTTATTTCCCTCATTAAAATGCAAATCAATTTATAACATTTTTGACACACGTTTTCCTGGATTTTATTGTTGTTATTCTGTCTCTCACTGTTCAAATAAACCTACCATTAAAATTATAGACTGATCATGTCTTTGTCAGTGGGCAAACGTACAAAATCAGCAGGGGATCAAATACTTTTTTCCCTCACTGTATGTTAATGTTGGTTAAAGTTTTACACTGTCAGTTCTGTGGTCTGAATGAGAGTGTTATAAGTGCATGTGATACCATTAAAACAGTCACCATTTCATTGCGATATGATTTGGCAAATTCTTTGGTATTGCAATACCTTTCAACAAAAACATACTGTGTTTCTTACAAATACAACCAAATGTAATATAATTCAGAAGACATTAACAAAATCATTTAAAAATATATTTACTATCAATAAATACATGTGGAAATATATTCTAAAATACATTGTTTAATGTATTTCAGAATGTATTTTAAAATACATTAAATACATTTTCCGATGCATTTAACATACACTGAGTGTACAAAACATTAAGGACACCTTCCTAATATTGAATTGTGTATGTGTGCCATTCAGAGGGTGAATGGGCAAGACAAAAGATTTAAGTGCTTTTGAACGGGGTATGGTAGTAGGTGCCAGGCGCACTGGTTTGATTGTGTCAAGAACTGCAATGCTGCTGGATTTTTCATGCTCAACAGTTTCCCATGTGTATCAAGAATGGTCCACCACCCAAAGGACATCCAGCCAACTTGATACAACTGTGGGAAGCATTGGAGTCAACATGGGCCAGCATCCCTCTGGAACGCTTTCGACACCTTGTAGAGTCCATACCCCGATGAATTGAGACTGTCCTGAGGGCAAAAGGGGGTGCAACTGAAGTCAATATTAGGAAGGTATTCTTAATGCTTTGTACACTCAGTGTATATTGTGATATACAGTACCAGTCAAAGTTTGGACACACCAACTCATTCCAGGGTTTTTCTTTATTTTTACTATTTTCTACATTGTAGAATAATAGTGAAGACATCAAAACTATGAAATAACACATATGGATTCATGTAGTAACAAAAAAAGTGTTAAACAAATCAAAATATATTTTATATTTGAGATTCTTTAAAGTAGCCACCCTTTGCCTTGATGACAGCTTTGCACACTGTTGGCATTCTCTCAAACAGCTTCATGAGGTAGTCACCTGGAATGCATTTCAATTAACAGGTGTGCTTTGTTAAAAGTTAATTTGTGGAATTTCTTTCCTTCTTAATGCGTTTGAGCCAATCAGTTGTGTTGTGACAAGGTAGGGGTGGTATACAGAAGTCATATTATGGCAAGAACAGCTCAAATAAGCAAACAGAAACAACAGTCCATCATTACTTTGAGACATTAAGGTCAGTCAATCCGGAACATTTCAAGAACTTTGAACGTTTCTTCAGGTGCAGTCATAAAAACCAACAAGCGCTATGATGAAACTGGATCTCATGAGGACCACCACAGGAAAGGAAGACCCAGACTTACCTCTGATGCAGAGGATAAGTTAATTAGAGTTAACTGCACCTCAGATTGCAGCCCAAATAAATGCTTCACAGAGTTCAAGTAACAGACACATCTCAACATCAACTGTTCAGAGGAGACTGCGGGAATCAGGCCTTCATGGTCGAATTGCTGCAAAGAAACCACTACTAAAGGACACCAATAAGAAGAAGAGACTTGCTCAGGCCAAGAAACATGAGCAATGGACATTAGACCGGTGGAAATCTGTCCTTTGGTCTGATGAGTCCAAATTTGAGATTTTTGGTTACAACCGCTGTGTCTTTGTTAGACGCAGAGTAGGTGAATGGATGATCTCCGCATGTGTGGTTCCCACGTGAAGCATGGAGGAGGAGGTGTGATTGTGTGGGGGTGCTTTGCTGGTGACACTGTCAGTGATTTATTTAGAATTCAAAGCACACTTAACCAGCATGGCTACCACAGCATTCTGCAGCGATAAGCCATCCCATCTGGTTTGCGCTTAGTGGGACTTACATTTGTTTTTCAACAGGACAATGACCCAAAACACTCCTCCAGGCTGTGTAAGGGCTATTTTACCAAGAATGAGAGTGATGGAGTGCTGCATCAGATGACCTGGCCTCCACAATCACCCGACCTCAACCCAATTGAGATGGTTTGGGATGAGTTGGACCACAGAGTGAAGGAAAAGCAGCCAACAAGTGCTCTGCATATGTGGGAACTCCTTCAAGACTGTTGGAAAAGCATTTGTTTAACATTTTTTGCATATGTGTTATTTCATAGTTCTGATGTCTTCACTATTATTCTACAATGTAGAAAATAGTAAAAATAAAGAAAAACCCTTGAATGAGTACAGTGAGGGAAAAAAGTATTTGATCCCCTGCTGATTTTGTACGTTTGCCCACTGACAAAGACATGATCAGTCTAGAATTTTAATGGTAGGTTTATTTGAACATTGAGAGACAGAATAACAACAACAAAATCCAGAAAAATGCATGTCAAAAATGTTATAAATTGATTTGCATTTTAATTAGGGAAATAAGTATTTGACCCCTCTGCAAAACATGACTTAGTACTTGGTGGCAAAACCCTTGTTGGCAATCACAGAGGTCAGAGGTTTCTTGTAGATGGCCACCAGGTTTGCAAACATCTCAGGAGGGATTTTGTTCCACTCCTCTTTGCAGATCTTCTCCAAGTCATTAAGGTTTCGAGGCTGACGTTTGGCAACTCGAACCTTCAGCTCCCTCCACAGATTTTCTATGGGATTAAGGTCTGGAGACTGGCTAGGCCACTCCAGGACATTAATGTGCTTCTTCTTGAGCCGCTCCTTTGTTGCCTTGGCCGTGTGTTTTGGGTCATTGTCACGACCCATTTTCAATGCTCTGGCTGAGGGAAGGAGGTTCTCACCCAAGATTTGACGGTAAATGGCCCTGTCCATCGTCCCTTTGATGCGGTGAAGTTGTCCTGTCTCCTTAGCAGAAAACCACCCCCAAAGCATAATGTTTTCACCTCCATGTTTGACGGTGGGGATGGTGTTCTTGGGGTCATAGGCAGCATTCCTCCTCCTCTAAACATGGCGAGTTGAGTTGATGCCAAAGAGCTTGATTTTGGTCTCATCTGACCACAACACTTTCACCCAGTTCTCCTCTGAATCATTCAGATGTTCATTGGAAAACTTCAGACGGCCCTGTAAATGTGCTTTCTTGAGCAGTGGGACCTTGCGGGCGCTGCAGGATTTCAGTCCTTCACAGCGTAGTGTGTTACCAATTGTTTTCTTGGTGACTATGGTCCCAGCTGCCTTGAGATCATTGAGAAGATCCTCCCGTGTAGTTCTGGGCTGATTCCTCACCGTTCTCACGATCATTGCAACTCCACGAGGTGAGATCTTGCATGGAGCCCCAGGCCAAGGGAGATTGACAGTTATTTTGTGTTTCTTCCATTTGCGAATAATCGCACCAACTGTTGTCACCTCACCAAGCTGCTTGGCGATGGTCTTGTAGCCCATCCCAGCCTTGTGTAGGTTTACAATCTTGTCCCTGACATCCTTGGAGAGCTCTTTGGTCTTGGCCATGGTGGAGAGTTTGGAATCTGATTCATTGATTGCTTCTGTGGACAGGTGTCTTTTATACAGGTAACAAGCTGAGATTAGGAGCACTCCCTTTAAGAGTGTGCTCCTAATCTCAGATCATTACCTGTTTAAAAGACACCTGGGAGCCAGAAATCTTTCTGATTGAGAGGGGGTCAAATACTTATTTCCCTCATTAAAATGCAAATCAATTTATAACATTTTTGACATGCGTTTTTCTGGATTTTTTTGTTGTTATTCTGTCTCTCACTGTTCAAATAAACCTACCATTAAAATTATAGACTGATCATTTCTTTGTCAGTGGGCAAACGTACAAAATCAACAAGGGATCAAATACTTTTCTCCCTCACTGTAGGTGTGCCCAAACATTTGTCTGGTACTGTACATTTTACATACATTTATATATACATTCTAAATACATTCCGTAATATGTTGGAATGTATTTAAAATGTGTTAAATATAAATTTAAAAATGTAACATTATTTGACCAATCTTAATTATTTCATATGTATCCCAAAAAAGGTATCAAACAATATATTGTAAATGTTTTTTTTTCCTTATGTGTAAAATGAAACAGACTAATGTGGCTTGGAAATGTATCCACTCCCCAACCCCCACTAACACCACCATTCTACTCCTCTTCCTCGCTCTCTTTATATAGCTATTCATTGTGGAGCGTGCTGGGCGAAGATCCCTTCACCTCACTGGGTTACTGGGGATGGCATTCTCAGCGGTCCTGATGACAGTTGCCATGGCACTGCTGGTATGTATAATGGTGTACTAAAAGAACATAAAAAACATAACTGGATATGCTTATATCATCTTTCATGTACACGACTACTTCAGCCAGCCTCCTCTACTGATGTGTCTTGCCTTAGGACCAGCTGCCATGGATGTCGTACGTTAGCATTGTGGCCATCTTCAGCTTCGTGGCCTTCTTTGAGATCGGCCCAGGCCCCATCCCATGGTTCATTGTGGCTGAGCTCTTCAGCCAAGGTCCACGGCCCTCTGCCTTTGCCGTGGCTGGATTCTCCAACTGGTCAGCTAACTTTATTGTGGGCATGACCTTCCAATACGTTGAGGTAAGGAGACATAACAGTGCCTTGCAAAAGTATTCATCCCCATTGGCGTTTTTCCTATTTTGTTTGCTTTACAACCTGTAATTTTAATGGATTTTTATTTGGATTTCATGTAATGGACATACACAAAATAGTCAATATTGGTGAAGTGAAATGAAAAACATAACTTGTTTCAGAAAATTCTAAAAAATAAATAACGGAAAAGTGGTGCGTGCATATGTATTCACCCCCTTTGCTATGAAGCCCCTAAATAAGATCTGGTGCAACCAATTACCTTCAGAAGTCACATAATTAGTTAAATAAAGTCCACTTGTGTGCAATCTAAGTGTCACATGATCTGTCACATGATCTCAGTATATATATACCTGTTCTGAAAGGCATCAGAGTCTGCAACACCACTAAGCAAGGGGAACCACCGAGCAAGCTGTCACGCCCTGGCTCTGGGGACTCTTAAATGTTGAGCCAGGGTGTGTAGGTTCTATGTTATATTTTCTATGTTGATGTTCTAGATCGTTTAGATCTATGTTGGCCAGGGTGGTTCCCAATCAGAGGCAGCTGTATCTCGTTGTCTCTGATTGGGGACCATACTTAGGCAGCCTGTTTGGCACTAGTCGGTGTGGGATCTTGTTCCGTATAGGTTTGTTTTGTGTAACCTTGAGACTTCACGTATCGTTTGTTTGTTTTTTTGTCGTGTTCAGTACTTAAATAAATATGTACGCTTATCACGCTGCGCCTTGGTTCGACCAGTCATTAAACGATCGTGACACAAGCGGCACCATGAAGACCAAGGAGCTCTCCAAACAGGTCAGGGACAAAGTTGTGGAGAAGTACAGATCAGGGTTGGGTTATAAAAAAATATCAGAAACTTTGAACATCCCACGGAGCACCATTAAATCCATTATTAAAAAATTGAAAGAACAAACCTGCCTAGAGAGGGCCGCCCACCAAAACTCACGGACCAGGCAAGGAGGGCATTAATCAGAGAGGCAACAAAGAGACCAAAGATAACCCTGAAGGAGCTGCAAAGCTCCACAGTGGAGATTGGAGTATCTGTCCATAGGACCACTTTAAAATCCCAGTGGCTAGAAGTGCCAAGCTTATAGAGACATACCCCAAGAGACTTGCAGCTGTAATTGCTGCAAAAGGTGGCTCTACAAAGTATTGACTTTGGGGGGGGGTGAATAATTATGCACGCTCAAGTCTTCTGTTTTTTTGTGTTATTTCCTGTTTGTTTCACAATAAAAAATAATTTGCATCTTCAAAGTGGTAGGCATGTTGTGTAAATCAAATAATACAACCCCCCAAAAAATCAATTTTAATTCCAGGTTGTAAGGCATCAAAATAGGAAAAATGCCAAGGGGGGTGAATACTTTCGCAAGCCACTGTATTGCCTTAATGTATATGAATTAATATACATTGACAGTATATATTATTATATATATTATATAGTTCTATAATAGCACTTACTTATGACTTCCACTTTCAATTTTAAAATGTAAAAATAATGTAACTTTTCTGTATTCTCTGTAGCAACTGTGTGGCCCCTACGTCTTCATCATCTTCACCGTGCTGCTGCTGGGCTTCTTCGTCTTCACCTACTTCATGGTGCCCGAAACCAAGGGACGGTCATTTGACGAAATCGCCGCTGGCTTCCGCCATGATGCCGGACAAGCGGGGGAGAAGTACACGCATGACGAGATGAACAGCCTGGGGGGAGCCGACTCCCAACTCTAAGCCCTCCGACAACACCGATACATACTCACATACATAGATTTGACTATTTAAAACACTATAGAACCACACATTTGGATAATGCATTTAAAATCATTGAGCATGACACAAAAAAAGTTTAAAGATGTATTTCCATTATGGTCCTCTTTAAATAAATTGTTCCAAAATTTACAAACATAAACATACTAGGCATACTTGGCTTACACATATAGCTAACACATAACAAATCAAAGGATAGGAGACATTGTCGTAGTCATAGAGCAGGACTCCCTCAACAGATCAGCGATCTCAGGCTCCTAAACTGAGTTAGATGATGGTTTGATGATGGTGATGCCAGATGATGGTGACGCAGTTGATGCCAGATGATGGTGATGCAGTTGGCTTGCCGGCTCTGATACATAATACATGGGGTGTTCACAGGGTATCCTTTTCAAATGAATTATTGGGCATTAAAACATATTGTTATTACGGTATTATCTATCATCTATACACCAAAGACTAAGCTTCACAGTTACTAAGTACACTCTTAGAAAAAAAAGGTGTTATCTAGAACCTAAAAGTGTTCTTCGACTGTCCCCATAAGAGAACCCTTTGAAGAACCCATTTTGGTTCCAGGTAGAACCCTTTTGGGTTCCATGTAAAACTATTTCCACTGAGGGTTCTGTACTCCCAAAAGGGTTCTACCTGGAACCAAAAATATTTATCTTATGGGGAAAGCCGAAGAACCCTTTCAGAATGTGTAGGACAATGATATCAGCAAATTTGAATATATACTTTTATACTAGCAAATTTAGCATACAACTCCACTTGAACCTATTGATTTTAGAGGGCGACAGATGAGGATTCGTAGTCTGTCAATCAGCAGAGGCAAGACATTTAGGAATTTACTGATTTTATCCTTGTCTTGCTTGAACAATACAATGTAATGTTGTGTGTGTGTGTGCGTGTGTGCATGCAATTGTGTCTGTGTGTTTATGTGTGTACACACCACAAGTCACTGCTTTATGTATAGTGACTTTTTCTTTAGAATTGGACAAATGCTGTAAATAATATACAAAATAAATCATTGTAGTTGTATAACCAGAATGAGAGTAAAATCACATGTAAGCTCTAACTTGTCAGTTACAGAGTTGGGACATCTGTATAATTTTCTAAAACAAATTATTTATTAGTGAACTGTAAAATTGTATTGTGTAGCCTACCAAAAAGAAAACGCTAATCTGTGAGTAGTGCCTAGGGGGATGGGGAAGTAGGCAGCAGAATGAGATTTTTTGTGTTTTCTTTATCTTTTATGTAAAAACAATGTGCCACGACTGCTCTACTGACAGCTCTTCCCCTTTTTATGAGATATTGTATGGTAACTGGATATTTTGCTCAATAAAAACAAGCTGCACACAGAGAACCACTTTCATGGATGTGTCTTTTCTGTTCTTTGTTCAATACATTCAAACAGAGAGTTGAAAGTTACCCAAATAATATTCAAATATAATTATTTATGAAATGGTAATTTTGTGGTATCATTTTGACATACACTATATATACAAAAGTATGTGGACACCCCTTCAAATTAATCGATTCGGCTATTTCAGCCACACTCGTTGCTGACAGGTGTATAAAATCGAGCAAACAGCCATGCAATATCCATAGACAAACATTTGCAGTAGAATGGCCTTAATGAAGAGCTCAGTGACTGTCAACGTGGCACCGTCATAGGATGGCACTTTCCAACTAGTCAGTTTGTAAAATTTCTGCCCTTCTAGAGCTGCCCCGGTCAAACTGCCTCTGGAAGCAATGTCAGCACAATAACTTTTCGTCGGGAGCTTCATGAAATAGGTTTCCATGGCCGAGCAGCCACACACAAGCCTAAGATCACGATGCACAATGCCAAGCGTCGGCTGGAGTGGTGTAAAGCTCACAGCCATTGTCATGTTTCAGCATGACAATGCCCCCGTGCACAAAGCGAGGTCCATACAGAAATTGTATGTCGAGATCGGTGTGGAAGAACTTGACTGGCCTGCACAGAGCCCTGACCTCAACCCCATCGAACACCTTTGGGATGAATTGGAACGCAGTCTGCGAGCCAGGACTAATCGCTGAACATCAGTGCCCGACCTCACTAATGGTTTTGTGGCGGAATGGAAGCAAGTTCCTGCAGCAATGTTCCAGCATCTAGTGGAAAGCGTTCCCAGAAGAGTGGAGGCTGTTACTTTTGGTCATGTAGTGTATCTTTACCACACCTTACAGTGTAGCCCTTTTGCGGTCAGATGGCGCTATTATTCTTTATGCCGTTTGCTTCCTTCTCAACTTCTCTGCCTCGCCCTGCATGCGCTAGTCTGGGTGCCAGTCTCTATTTAGCGATAACAGTCTCTGCTAAACAGACTGGCTCCCAGACTATGCCTGCACCTATTATTTCATGGTTATTATTATTATTATTAGACAGTAGTTGCCATATTACTCTTGTTACTAAGTATTGTTTGTTTGCTTAGTTTTTTCATTTGGAAACTTGAAAATGTTATCCTGCAAAATTTCAAATAAATAAAGGCATCCGCATGCCGAAAGATTTTGTGCATATATTATGACGACATTTTGTGACGTTTTTGTTTATTTTGGTCTTCTGCAAGGGTTTTATCGGGAAGGGTATCTTTACCACTCCTCAGTAAAAGGCACATGACAGCACGCTTGGAGTTTGCCAAAAGTCACCTAAAGCACTCTCAGACCATGAGAAACAAGATTTGCTGAATCTCTGATGAAACCAAGATTGAACTCTTTGGCCTGAATGCCAAGCATCACGTCTGGAGGAAACCAGGCACCGCTCATCACCTGGCCAATACCATCCCTACGGTGAAGCATGGTGGTGGCAGCATCATGCTGTGGGGATATTTTTCAGCGGCAGGTACTGGGAGACTAGTCAGGATCGAGGGAAAGATGAACGGAGCAAAGTACAAAGAGAACCTTGATGAAAACCTGCTCCAGAGCACTCAGGACCTCAGACTGGGGCGAAGGTTCACCTTCCAACAGGACAACGGCCCTAAGCACACAGCCAAGACAATGCAGGAGTGGCTTCGGGACAAGTCTCTGAATGTCCTTGAGTGGCCCACCCAGAGCCCGGACTTGAACCCGATTGAACATCTCTGGAGAGACCTGAAAATAGCTATGCAGCGATGCTCCCCATCCAACCTGACAGTTCTTGAGAGGATCTGCAGAGAAGAATGGGAGAAACTCCCCAAATACAGGTGTGCCAAGCTTGTAGCGTCATACCCAAGAAGACTCAAGGCTGTAATCACTGCCAAAGGTTATTCAACGAAGTACTGAGTAAAGGGTCTGAATACTTATATAAATGTGATATTTCAGTTTTTTTTTTTTTAAATAAATGATCTCACTCCAATAAATGTTAATAGAAAGTTTGCAAAAATAGATAAGATCTTGCTACCATGGAAAGGAAAATACCTGTCTATTTGTGGAAAAATCACCCTGATTAACTCTTTAGTATTATCACAGTTTACCTATTTACTTATGGTCTTGCCTATGCCTAGCGAACAGTTTTTTAAATTATATGAGAGAAAAATATTCAATTTTATTTGGAACGGCAAGCCAGACAAAATTAAACGGGCCTATTTATATAATGAATATGAATTCGGAGGACAGAAATTATTAAATATTAACGCATTAGACCTATCACTAAAAGCTTCAGTCATACAAAAGTTATACTTAAATCCGAACTGGTTCTCTAGCAAATTCGTAAGATTGTCTCACCCTATGTTCAAATTTTTTTCCCTTTATTCAGATTACAACCTCTCACTTTCAGTTATTTGAAAAGGAAAACATCTCCCAAAAATCAGTATTTCTAAAACAAGCCATAGAAAGTTGGTTGCGATTTCAATTGAATCCTCCAGAAACGACAGAACAAATAATGCAACAAATATTGTGGTTAAACTCAAATATACTAATTGATTTAAAAAAAACATTAGTTTTTGAAAAAATGTTTTAAAAAGGTATAATCTTCGTAAATGATATCATAGGTAGGACTGGTGGAGTTATGTCGCACATGCAGCTAACAAAAACAAATGAAAATGTCTGCTCTACCCAAACTTACAAAACAATAATTGCAGCATTACCGCAAAAATGGAAGAGGAAAGTGGAAGGGGGAAAAAGTAAGGAACTTGTCTGTCGGCCCTGCATTAAAGAACATAATTGATTAAAGAAAATTGTGATAAATAAAAAAGTATACCAGTTTAATTTAAGGACCAAAGGATTGACAGCCGTCCCATATAGATTGCAAAATAGTTGGGAAGAGATTTTTGACGTACCGATTCCATGGCATAGTGTTTATGAACTGATACGCAAAACGACACCGGATTCAAAACTTTGCATTTTTAAATTTTTAAATGACATGGCCGAAGTCAAGGATCGGTAGGATAGTCAGTTTTACGAGGGCATGTTTAGCAGCATGAGTGAAGGAGGCTTTGTTGCGAAACAGAAGCCTATTCTAGATTTAACTTTGGATTGGAGATGCTTAATGTGAGTCTGGAAGGAGAGTTTACAGTCTAACCAGACACCCACATACTCTAAGTCAGACCCGCCGAGAGTAGTGATTCTAGTCGGGCGGGTGGGTGCAAGCAGCGTTCGATTGAAGAGCATGCATTTAGTTTTACTAGCGTTTAAGAGTAGTTGGAGGCCACGGAATGAGTGTTGTATGGCATTGAAGCTCGTTTGGAGGTTTGTTAACACAGTGTCCAATGAAGGGCCAGATGTGTACAAAATGGTGTCGTCTGCATAGAGGTGGATCTGAGAGTCACCAGCAGCAAGAGCGACATCATTGATATACACAGAGAAAAGAGTCTGCCTGAGAATTGAACACTGTGGCACCCCCATAGAGACTGCCATAGGTCCAGACAACAGGCCCTCCGATTTGACACATTGAACTCTAGCTGAGAAGTAGTTGGTGAACCAGGCGAGGCAATCATTTGAGTAACCAAGGCTATTTAGTCTGCCAATAAGAATGCTGTGATTGACAGAGTCGAAAGCCTTGGCCAGGTCGATGAAGACGGCTGCACAGTACTGTCTTTTATCGATCGCGGTTATAATATCGTTTAGGACCTTGAGGGTGGCTGAGGAGCACCCATGACCAGCTCGGAAACCAGATTGCATAGCGGAGAAGGTACGGTGGGATTCGAAATGGTCGGTGATCTGTTTGTTAACTTGGCTTTCAAAGACTTTCGAAAGGCAGGGCAGGATGGATATAGGTCTGTAATAGTTTGGATCTAGAGTGTCACCCCCTTTGAAGAGGGGGATGACCGAGGCAGCTTTCCAATCTCTGGGGATCTCAGACGATACGAAAGAGAGGTTGAACAGGCTAGTAATAGGGGTTGCGACAATTTCGGCAGCTAATTTTTAGAAAGAAAGGGTCCAGATTGTCTAGCCCAGCTGATTTGTAGGGGTCCAGATTTTGCAGCTCTTTCAGAACATCAGCTGTCTGAATTTGGGTGAAGGAGAAGCGGGGGGTGGGGGGCATGGGCAAGTTGCAGCGGAGGGTGCAGAGCTGGTGGCCGTGGTAGGGGTAGCCAGGTGGAAAGCATGGCCAGCCGTAGCAAATTGCTTGTTGAAATTCTCGATTATCGTAGATTTATCGGTGGTGACAGTGTTTCCTAGCCTAGCAGCTAGGAGGAGGTGCTCTTATTCTCCATGGACTTTACAGTGTCCCAAAACTTTTTGGAGTTAGTGCTACAGGATGCAAATTTCTGTTTGAAAAAGCTAGCTATATATATAAATTATATATTTGCAAGAAAGAAAAAAACATATGGGGGATTGGAAGTGATGCAGACAATTACATTGATGGAAGTTACAATCTATCTGCAATATTAAAGCTGATCTAGCCCCACAATTTTTTTTTACAAAAAAATTAATAAAAGAACAGGTGTGCCTTCTTAAAAGTTAATTTGTGGAATTTCTCTCCTTCTTAATGCGTTTGAGCCAAAAAGTTGTGTTGTGACAAGGTAGGGGGGTATACAGAAGATCTATCTGGTAGAAACCAAGTCCATATTATGGCAAGAACAGCTCAAATAAGCAAAGAGAAACAACAGTCCATCATTACTTTTGCCCTGACCTATAGAACTCTAGTTAGTTTGGTCAGGGTGTGAATATCATGTGTGTGTTGATTCTATGTTTGTATTTCTATGTTTGGCCGGGTGTGGTTCCCAATCAAAGGCAGCTGTCGCTCGTTGTCTCTGATTGGGGATCATACTTAGGCAGCCAGTTTTCCTGCCTGTGTTGTGGGATCTTGTTTTGTGCTCGGTGAGTTTGGCTTGGGTGTGTATAGCCTTCCGACGTCACGTTTCCTGTTGTTTTGTATGTTTATTCGGTTTAATAAACATGGATGCATTTCACGCTGCGCCTTGGTCTGACCCGTCCTTCAACGTCCGTGACATTAAGACATGAAGGTCAGTCAATACGGACAATTTCAAGAACTTTGAAAGTTTCTTCAAGTGCAGTCGCAAAAACCATCAAGTGCTATGATGAAACTGGCTCTCATGAGGACCGCCACAGGAATGGAAGACCCAGAGTTACCTCTGCTGCAGAGGATAAGTTCATTAGATTTAACAACCTCAGAAATTGCAGCCCAAATAAATGCTTCACAGAGTTCAAGTAACAGACACATCTCAACATCAACTGTTCAGAGGAGACTGTGTGAATCAGGCCTTCATGGTCGAATTGCTGAAAAGAAACCACTACTAAAGGACACCGATAAGAAGAAGAGACTTGCTTGGGCCAAGAAACACGAGCAATGGACATTAGACCGGTGGAAATTTGTATTTTGGTCTGGAGTCCAAATTGGAGATTTTTCGTTCCAACTGCTGTGGCTTTGTGAGGCGCAGTGTAGGTGAACGGATGATCTCCACATGTGTATTTCCCACCGTAAAGCATGGAGGAGGTGGTGTGATTGTGTGGGGGTGCTTTGCTGGTGACACTGTCAGTGATTTATTTTGAATTCAGGCACACTTAACCAGCATGGCTACCACAACATTCTGCAGTGATACGCCATCCCATCTGTTTTGGGCTTAATGGGACTATCATTTGTTTTTCAACAGGACAATGACCCAACACACCTCCAGGCTTTGTAAGGGCTATTTGACCAAGAAGGAGAGTGATGGAGTGCTGCATCAGATGGCCTGGCCTCCACAATCCCCCAACCTCAACCCAATTGAGATGGTTTGGGATGAGTCGGACAGCAGAGTGAAGGAAAAGCAGCCAACAAGTGCTCAGCATATGTGGGAACTCCTTCAAGACTGTTGGAAAAGCATTCCAGGTGAAGCTGGTTGAGAGAATGCCAAGAGTGTGCAAAGCTGTCATCAAGGCAAAGGGTGGCTATTTGAAGAATCTAAAATATATTTTGATTTGTTTAACACTTTTTTGTTTACTACATGATTCCATATGTGTTATTTCATAGTTTTGATGTCTTCACTATTATTCTACAATGTAGAAAATAGTATAAATAAAGAAAAACTCTGGAATGAGTAGGTGTGTCCAAACTTTTGACTGGTACTGTAAATCTGGTGAAATAGAAGCAAATATTGGTACCATAATTGTGTTAAAAAATCGTTTTTATGTCCATGAATATTGACCACGAAAATTGCCATTTCCCCATTCACTATAACAGGGATCTTGTTTTCTGTAAACAATGCCTGCAGTAGCGCGCTCGGCCTTCAGAGGGCTGTCGTTCTCCTCTGCTTCCACCATTCTAATGTAGTCAACTGGGTGGGACTTCCAACTTCATTGGCTGATTCCTCCTGGTGACCCTGTTGGAGTCATGTCCAACCGGGTCATCAGGAGGGATCCGCTAATTGTGAAGAAGAAAAGTGACTACTTCAAAATGGAGATGGCCTCAATGGCCGAACATGCCCCCATTCACATTGAAGCGGCTGTAGTGGAGCGGGTTGAGAACTTCAAGTTCCTCGGTGTCCACATCACTAAGGACCTATCATGGTCAAAACACACCAACACAGTCGTGAACAGGGCACGACAACGCCTCTTCCCCCTCAGGAGGCTGAAAAGATTCTGCATGGGCCCTCAGATCCTCAAAAAGTTATACAGCTGCACCACTGAGTGCATCTTAACAGGCTGCATCACCGCTTGGTATGGCAACTGCTCGAACTCCCTGCCATCCAAGACCTCTATACCAGGCGGTGTCAGAGGAAGGCCCTAAAAATTGTCAAAGACTCCAGCCACCCAAGTCATAGACTGTTCTCTCTGCTACCGCACGGCAAACGGTACCGGAGTGCCAAGTATGGGACCAAAAGGCTCCTGAACAGCTTCTACCGCCAAGCCATAAGACTGCTGAACAGTTAATCAAATGGCTACCCGGACTATTTACATATTTACATTGACCCTCTTTATTATTATTATTTTTATTTTTTGCACTGACTCTATGCACACTCACTAGACTCTACCCACACACTCATAAATACTACACCGACACTCCAACACACACACACCACATACGCTCACACACACAAAACACATGCATATTGACTCCACACACACACACTCACATGCGGACACACTTTCACACTCTTCACCTACGCTGCTGCTACTCTGTTTATTATCTATCCTGATTGCCTAGTCACTTTTACCCCTACCTACATGTACATACTGTAGTTCCTCAACTACCTCATACCCCTGACTCGGTACTGGTACTCCTTGTATATAGCCTCCTTATTGTTATTTTATTGTGTTACTATTTCCTTATTTTTGTATATATTTTTTGGGCAAATATTTTTTTACTTTTTAACTCTGCATTGTTGGGAATGGGCTCGTAAGTAAGCATTTCGTGGTCAAGTCTACACATGTTGTATTCGGCACATGTGACCAATGCGATTTGATTTGACGCTGTCACAGACACTACAGTGGCACAGATACAAAGATAAGTCCTCTATCTATCTCTATGGACGTAGCCCATAACGTCTTTGCAATATTGTTGCTCACATTGCCACAATGTTTCTCATGCCTAATTGTCTAATTAACACGTACAGCCCCCTGACATTTTTCAAACGTATCAACTATTAAATAATAAGGAATGTAATAATCAGATTTTCATCATTATTTATTTGTATTTTTCGCTTCCTATTCAGGCATTCTTTTGGCCGACTGTTTGCTGGTGCGAAAGAAGGACCTCTGTCAGATGTTTATTTTAATGTCTCATCGTTAAATCTTTGGGTCGCACATCTCAATTGAGATATTTAATAATGTTAATTTAGAAATAAATATATGTTGGCTTAAATGCTCGCGGGTTCATAGACCTTGGAAATTTAGCAATTTCGATTAGGTTGTGTTCTTTGCTCTACATTATTGAGGAACAGGAGAAACACACATCCCTCAATTCAAAGACGAATATATATATATATATATTTATATATGAATACTGATAGCATTTAGGGTGGCGTCATAGTTACTAGCCAGAGGTGTTTGATAGGTTTAGGAATAACCAAGGATGGCAGACGAAGCCCTTTTTCAGTTTTTACACAATGAGGTGATACAGTATATTTACAAGTCAACTGAACATGGGGAAATGGTGAGAACTTATTTATTTTTAATGGTATTGGAACATATGGAATGTGTGTGTATAATAACTAATTATGTTGTTTTATCCTCATATCCTTTAGGAAAATGGGAGATGCATTACCAAACTGGAAAATATGGGATTCCGGGTGGGTCTGGGACTAATAGAAAGGTTTGTTCAAGCGCTATGTTTGATTTGTTTATTGATTAATACTAATCAGATAATTAATGTTGTTGTTTACCACTGTGACCACCTCCAATTATTATAATAAACACTGACATCACCAAACACATTATCTCCAAGGGTGATATTTTCCAACCTGATCTGTCAATGATAATGGCACAATCAGGGCCGGCTCTACCCTTTTGGGGCCCCAAGTTAGATATGATTGTGACCCAGACCCCCCCCTTTTGACAGCTGTGAATACATTTATGTTTTAAGGTGAATTTCCTGCAATTCTACATATTTTGCCATGGGGTGGAGAGAAATGTTAGCAATTTTATAACACATCTCATGCAATTCTACTCATTTTACCATGGGGCAGTGAAAAAACATTTGTAGTTTTACAGCCACCTTCCTGCAATTCTACCCATTTAGCCATGGGGTGGATAATTTTTTTTCAGTTTAAGATAATTTCCTGCAATTCTACATGTTTTGCCATGACTTATGCCATGTTAATGATATCTGAGTGAGAGTGACTAAGTGGGGCCCCCTGAAGGTCAGGGCTCCTGGGCACGTGCCCTGCATATCCGGGCGGTATTTGGTCATGATTACTACAAGTTTAGATAGCTGGCCTGGGGCCCTGGGTTGGGTGTCCCTTAGCAGCCTGGGGCCCTAAGCGACTGCTTCTGCCTGGAGCCGGCCCTGGGAACAACATCATGGTGAACATACCATTTTTCTTTAGGTTCACCAAAGACACAGCACGGTTTAAAGATGAGCTTGATGTCATGAAATTCATCTGCAAAGACTTCTGGACCAGTGTGTTCAAAAAGCAAATTGACAACCTAAGAACAAATCACCAAGTAAGGCTCAATTTTCCAATTGCCCTTCAATCACCTCTCATGGAAATATTATGCAGTCAAATGTTTTCACTGAATATACTGTAATTTTTCATGTAGTGTTGATTTCTGTGGATTGTTTTTCAGGGTATTTATGTTCTGCAGGATAACAAGTTCCGGTTACTCACTCAGCTCTCTGCTGGTAAACAGTATTTGGAGCATGCCCCAAAGGTGAGGAAGCGTAATGGGGGGAAAAACTCACTTGTCAAGCACTATTTATACCTTTACAAATTTCACCACATGAATGGTTCTCCCTGCCCCTGTCATTGCAGTATTTGGCGTTCACGTGTGGCCTGGTTAGAGGAGGGCTTTCCAACCTGGGAGTGAAGAGTATTGTCACTGCAGAGGTGTCCGTTATGCCTGCCTGTAAGGAATACTTTTCTCTTTGGGAGAGCTTGTGAATTGGGAAACCTATTAAACATCTAACCACACATTCTTCCATAAACACACTATCTATCCAGGGTTGTAAACAGTTTAATGAAAGTCAGACTTATTACAGGTATCCAGAGATATAATGATTCTCAAGCGTAACCATGCCCCAACCATTACTCAACAGTCTAATACAACCAACCAAAAACATCAGCCAGCCCAGACCAAAACAGTACTTTGTGTGATGTTGGTATGTGAAGAGCAAAATGATCTTGGGATAAACAGTACTTTTATCCTTCTGACATATTGTTTATTTCTACACAGGTAAATTTCAGGTCATGATCCAGAAAATGTAGCCCCCTCCGGAGGAAGGCGTATTCACTCCAACCCCACCCATCCCAGTTTTATTGCCTTTCTTTATTGAACAAAAGCTTGAAATGTCCTGCATGCAGACAACAGTGTTGTGCCTACATAACATATGTTTTTATCAAATGTATTTGTACTATTATTGCTTATTGTTGATTATGATAAATGAATGCATTATTGTAACATATTTTTCTTTACATCTGAAAAATATTATTTGCACTGAGTGTTGATTAAAGACCCAAGTCTATTTCACCTTTGTATCCATATAATTTGTTAAAGTTAGGCCATAGCATAGGCCTAAATAAGTAGGCCTAACATGCAAAAAATAGTTACTTTATTTAACAATTTATAAAGATTAGGCCTACAGGGTATGCTGTGTGTGGCGCAGTGGTCTAAGGCACTGCATCGCAGTGCTAGCTGTGCCACTAGAGATCCTGGTTCGAAATTAGGCTATGTTGATCCCCCCCCGAAATGCTGGGAGACTTCGTTTTGCATGGTTCATTGCCCCGTGTGAGTGGTGATTTCACTTGAGGACCAATGGAATGATTTATATGTGGGTTTCTTACCTAGCTACCTTAGTTGACTCTGGATAAGAGCGTCTGCTAAATTAGGAAAAAATTCGCTAAATGAAAACGTAGACAGGAAATATAATTTCAGTATGCCGTCATCTAGACTCGTTGAGCCAATGGAAAACCAATTGCTCTGGGAGAGGCTGTTGATTGGCTGGTTCAAATGGGGAGGAAATTTAAACGGTAACGCCAAACCTAATTTTGTGCTCTTAGCACTGCAACTAACTGACGGCTCACGGGATTTCAACTACGGATTGGTTGTGTTTATAAGATACACGTTTAAAAGGTACGTTATAATGTAGTGTATTTTTATGAACATGTTAACTATTTTGTATCTTATCATTTACCCAGATAACTTTGATCAACAGGACAGTATCTAGCTAGTACCTCGTTAGCTGGCCAGCTCACGACGTTAGCTACTACTGTACGCTAGTTTATTTTTTATATGGCTCTGTCTTGTGCTTGTTATGTTAACGTATATCTGTCTTGTCGCTACGCAGTTGAATGTGTTCATGGGGGGAAAAGAGTAACGTTTTGCTCGCTAATTTAGCCACTGATACGTTTTCAAACTAATTCCCATCTGAACAATTTGCATCAATCTGCTTGTTAGGAGGATACTAACTACACACAGCTGCTGAAATGGATGGTGAGATGGCGCAGAGTGACTCGGCTAGTCACTACGAATTCGATGCACCGTCACATGTAATTGATTTCAAAACATTGGATGCGGAGGACAACGCAGACATTTGGTTTGGTAAGAAATGTTCGCAAGCTTATGCACGATATTATACAATATTTCTGAGGAAATCAGATCTTAAGGGGATGTTTGTAAGGCAACGACTTTACTATTGTCCAACGCACTCAATACAGTTCCCATTGGCTATGTAAGAAGGGATCTTCCCAATATTAATGTATGCATTTCGAAATATTTGTCAGCGTGCTCCAATAGGTGTCTGGCTAAATGCTTTAGCACCTACTGTAACTTGTAAAGTTGTTGAATTTACACTTTATTCTTGAATCATGTGACTTTCTGCAGACCAATGTGCTGGCCAGGATGAGCGAATGTTTGGCCACCTTGCCACCCCAAACAGAAACAATATATCATTTGGAATGACCCCTAAAACACACTTGCCCAGGGTGAAAGACAATTCTAACTCAGGTTGGTACTTTGGACAGTTTTATGATTATCCAGGGTGATTTCACACTTACATTCAAAAGTTGGACTGACCTGTGTGTAATATGATATCTATTCATGTTTCCACAGTAGAGGCCCCAAGCACTTCCTCAGGACCCACCACAGCAGATGCCCTGAGCATGTCCTCAGCTGCCCTCCCCAACATTGTCACCTCCTGGGGAAATAAGCCAGCTCCGGTAGCTGCCCTGCCAAAAAAGAAGGGACCCCCTGCCCAACCACGCAGGTATGTTGCTTCTAGAACACTCAGCTCGGCTGACATCTTGAGAGTTCTAAGGCTCTACATTGGGTGTCTAAGGAATGTGGAGAATGTGCCTTGTTGTCTTTTTGATGAACCCAGTTGCAGCCATCCTGCTGCATTCATGGGTGTTTGGAATATTTATTTTATTAGTCTAGTTCAATGGGAAAGGAAAGATACAACGACAGAAGGTTATAATGCTAAAGTAATGTTTGTTTCTTCCATAAAAGCATCGACCTGTTTAGCTGCAGACCAGTCCAGGAGTAAATTAAGTTCCTGTTGTATTTGACCTAACTGGTCAGCATTAGACCAAGCAACTATGCTTTTAAGTGTTAATATAACACTTGTTTCTCCACTGAAGGGTGTCAAAGCGCAAAGAGGCAGCCAGCAATGAGGAAGGACGGCACACCGCCCCTCAAGCCGCACCAACTGTCAAGAAGCAGAGAAGGTCAGTAAACTTATATATTTGCACAATCCTTCCCTCTGCCACCTGTGTTCCATGGTTATGATGAGCAACTGTGTGCCTGGGATTATTAAATCTAGCCAGCTCAAACCCAACTGCTGGAAAAACCTTTTGTCCACTTCGAAGTTAAACAACTGGAGTGTCTTGTCTTCCCCCTTTCACCACGGTGGAAATGTATTTTGAGGGGGCTTGTTTAGCATGGTCCAAACTGTTCACTATTGGGTTTGAAATATGACATTGGGTGTTGGTCACTGGTGAATGTGCCACTGTATTACTATTTCACATGCTACGCTCTCCACCTCTTGTGGACAAAAGTAACCAGACTGTCTCGGTTTGTCTGTTTTCCAGGAGCTCCTCATCTCTAACCCCAAGACGCAGTGTTAGAGCCCGCACTAGCGGCACTGTCTGCACCACCGTGCGACTCAATCCCAGAGCAGCCACGCAGGCCCGGCCCATTGCACCAGCCCCCAGCACCAAACAGTAAGTCATACTGCTATCACTCATGGGTTTTAATTAGTCAAGTAGGCATGAGTGACCTGATATTGGTGCCGACAAGACGGTCAGTCTTTTAATCCATGGATACGTTAAGGAATTTGACTGGTAACGTTTCCCAGCCCCATCCCTCAGCGTTAATACCCTAGCAGTAACTCGCCTTATTCAACTAATCAAGTGTTTACACTGGGCTAGGACAAAAGCTTGCAAACCACAGTGGTTCTCAAGGACCAGGATTGTAGAACACTGCATTTGAAGGTTAATATCCCTAGATTGTGTTATGAAGTGTGTATGTCAACCCCAGGCATAAGAGCTCTGAGCAGCAGGAGATGGAGCGCATCAAGACTCTTCAGAAGGAAGTGGCTGACCAGCGGAAGAGGAACGAGGCCAGTTACAGGGCTGCCATGGCAGGCAGTGAGTACTCCTTCCTACAAGTGAAGCTTTGCAAATCTGTCTGCATTAAGCAGGATTTTATCTTACATTTTCGTCATTTAGCAGACTCTCTTATCCAGAGCGACTTACAGTTAGTGAGTGCATACATTTTCATCATGTCGTCACTCAGGTCATCCCCCTAAGAAGCTGGCTCTGGCCACCACCGTACCCAAAGAGTTCAACTTCAGCACAGATGGGCGTGTGAAGGTGGGCACTTCGCCACCGCACAGGGAGATGGACTTCACCGCTCAGCTCCGCAAGCACCCGTCCTCCCCTGTAAGTAGTAGCTTTATGTTTGGCCACATCAGCTGCTATAGCAGTTTCAGGGATAGTTCACAGAACCCAAATATATGATTTTCCACTTCCCTAGGTTGTCGATTCACCCAGACTTATTTGTTTCCCCTTGAATTCATCTCCTGAATTATTTCTGTCAGGCCAAGGCGCCAAATGGAACTACTGTGCCCAAGCCCTTTAACCTGTCTACTGGCAGCAAGAGGAAGATGGAGGACACTGCCCCCTACGTGCCCATGGCCCAGCAGATTGAGCAGTTCCACAGACAGACTCCGACCCGCTACCACCTTCGCAGTCGACAGAGCCAGGAAAGGGGTGTGTGTATTAGCTCTAATCCATCCAGTCTTTGGCATTGTTATACAGTCCCACGCTCTGGGGTGTGCTTACTGTATGCATGTGGGGGAAGTAAAAATGACAGCAAATTACAATGATATTCTCTCCTTCAGGCCCGTCGCCTGTGAAGAGTGAGCAGCTGAAGATCACCCACCCTCACACCCCTCAGCTGATGACCCGGCAGAGGAGCCGTCCCACAGCGGTCAAGAGCTGCGCTGAGCTGGAGGCCGAGGAGCTCCAGAAACTCCAACAGTGAGTCCACACATGGGGCTTTTTCACTCCCACTCTCTGTCCTTTTGCTGTCATGCGGTGTAGCCTATAAATAGTAGTTATTAGACTTGGTGGGTTACGTCTACCAGCGTGTATTATACGAATCTAGAATGAAGCCGACACGTTTACTGGAACTCCGGTCCATTCATGGTCCAACGACTCTGAGCCCTCTTAAGGAGGACAGAACGTTCAGATAGAAATACGTTGTCGAACACGTATGATTTGTTTAAATTTGAATAGGGAATTGTCTTCACTTATTCTATTTGCTACCTTCATTATCCACCCCTGTCCTGTGGTCTCTGTGGTATCTTCCAGGTTTAAGTTCAAGGCCCTGGAGCTGAACCGGAAGATCCTAGAGGGTGCGCTGAACCCCAAGAAGCCCACTGTGAAGGAGCCCACGCGGCCTGAGGGCTTCAATTTGCACATGGACAAGAGGCTGGCGGATCGAAATGCCAGCAAGAAGCCGGAGGAGCCCGAGGAGCAGCACATCTTCCACTCCCGCCCGCTGCCGGTCAGGATCCTGGAGGAGGTGGTGGTGAGTGCTACACGGCCAACTCTAGTTTTTACTAGATTGTCATGGATTTTTGCGCTGGATTGGTAGTACATGTAGCCTAGGTGCAAGTCTGTTAGCAGTCTGCTCCTAATGGAATTGTCATGCCAAATACTACTCTTTCTGTTCTCCTTTGTTTGGCATGCTCAGTTTTAACTTCAAAAACATTCTAGCGCTGGTATAATACCATGATGGTATATATGTGATGGTGCGCTTGTTAATTGTCTACCCACACCTGTTGGTTCACAGGGTGTTCCGGAGAAGAAGGTGCTGTGTCCCACTGTTCCAGAGTCCCCTGCGTGGGCCTTGAAGAAGAGGGTGCGCATGGACAGAAAGGTGGAGGAGGTGAAACCCCCGGCCCCGCTCAAGGCCCACGCTGCACCCCACTTTGGCCTGCCCTTCCAGCCTAAGCTCCAGGACAAGACCCACATGGAGGTGTGCCCCTTCTCCTTTGAAGAGAGGGAGTGTGAGAGGAGGGTGCTGAAAGAGAAGAGGCTGGAGGAGCTGAGACATGAAGAGGTACTGCCTTAAAACGTTCAGTTTTTCTCCTCTGGTAGCGTTTGCCTCAAATTCTATTGATAGGGTTAACCTGATGAATAGTGCCACTTTTTGGGATAATGAATTAATGCCTTTGGCTGCAAGTTGTTTAGCTAGAAAATGTTATCGTAACCAGATGTCAAATTCTGAACCTCTCAGGTGCCAAAGTTCAAGGCCCAGCCACTGCCGGACTTCCATGAGGTGGTCCTGCCAGAGAAGAAGGTGGCTGAGCCCACCAAGCCTGAGCCCTTCAAGCTGCTCATCGACAAGCGGGGAGCTGTCAAGAACGACCGCTGGGAGCAAATGGTAAGGCCAAGGCGGGGTCCCTTGACAACTCCAGAGTGGTACTGACTGGCTTTATTGAATTCCTGCTCTGCTGTCAAACTGAAGATGTGGCAAAGCTCATGCAGTTGCTTTCATACTCTGACCGTATCAATAGAATAACTAGTTATTATTTCTGACTGGCACCATAGTACTGTATGTCAGGCACAATCAGTTTTGTGTACGTGCATAAACTATTTGCAAAATCCTATTTCCTGCCTAGGGCTGTTGCAATGATGATATTACTGCCACACCAGCAATCATGAGTCATGACCGCAGTAAAATTCTAATCATCTCTTATGCGCTCTGTGCATGCATTAGTAGTACCCAACTGGCTAACGATCATCAGGTCGCTAATGGGCTCTATTGTCCCTCTAACCACTAACGTCAATGCAATTTAAAATCACATCAAACACTTATCAAAACGGTGTGCTTTTAAAACTCGCCTCACTGTGATTGATCAATTTCAAGAAAGAAGTTCAACAGGTTGAAACTGAGTGGAAAACATGGTCGTTGTTTCAAAGAACCTGAATTAGAATGACTGCCGTTATACACTACTGCACATCACACATGGCAGAAAAACTTTTTTTTTTTTTAAAACAACTTTGGTACATAATTGGTCTAGCCTAAATTAAACAAATTCTGATTTTAGCTTACAATTATAGTGAATTTGAATAGCCTAGTAATAGGACATTTTGTAAAATATTTTAATAGCTGACGGAATACCTTTAGCTACAGAATATCTCACCGCTGTGAGTTTCCATCTCCTCCCTCTCTCCTTTCTCCAGCGTGCAGAGAGGGGCTGTCAACCGTTTAATTAAATATGTTTAGTTGTGAACACGTTACTATCAATGTTCCTGAACAGATTTCACTTGGTTTCCCAAATTAAGCACTGGGTAGCTGCAGGAACAGGGTTGGAGAGCCCATGGCATACAGAGTTTGGGCAGAATATCACCTGTTGTGTAAGATTAGCCTACCCGACTTGCATGAAAAACGTACCTGCAGGAAAGTGGCCTCATTTGCTATTCCAGTGCATACAGATGACCTGTCTTGCTCCTGTTGCCCATTTGGGAATGGGCCTTTCTAAATCAAACCTAATTCTACATATTAGTAAAGACTAGATTAAATTGAGAATAGTCTGATGGATGAAAATATGATCACTTAATGAGAACTGCATGTGCATCCTGAGGCAAGGTACAGAGCAGACTTTTTTGACTTTCTCAAATCATCAATAGCCTATAGTTGCATCATGCAGCCCATATCTTTTGATTTCTAAGGTTTGTATCATTCACAACTAAAGTTACCAAATAACTCAATGTAGCGTATAGGACCGGTTTCAAATTATCACTTTTATACTCAACGTTGCCAAAATATCCTTTCTGTTTTATTCAGCCAAGTTCAATTATAATTCTTCTTACTATAAAATAATAGCAAGGGACATCTTATCTGCTAAATGAACAAGCCTATGGCATGGCGCATAGCCCGATAACATACAGTAGGCCGCCAACTCTTATCTTCTGAAATACATTTTCTTCATATACAGTGAGGGGGGGGAAAGTATTTGATCCTCTGCTTTTGTACGTTTGCCCACTGACAAAGAAATGATCAGTCTATAATTTTAATGGTATGTTTATTTGAACAGTGAGACAGAATAACAACAAAAATCCAGAAATACGCATTTCAAAAATGTTATGAATTGATTTGCATTTTAATGAGGGAAATAAGTATTTGACCCCTCTGCAAAGCATGACTTAGTACTTGGTGGCAAAACCCTTGTTGGCAATCAGAGGTCAGACGTTTCTTGTAGTTTGCACACATCTCAGGAGGGATTTTGTTCCACTCCTCTTTGCAGATCTTCTCCAAGTCATTAAGGTTTCGAGGCTGACGTTTGGCAACTCGAACCTTCAGCTCCCTCCACAGATTTTCTTTGGGATTAAGGTCTGGAGACTGGCTAGGCCACTCCAGGACCTTAATGTGCTTCTTCTTGAGCCACTCCTTTGTTGCCTTGGCCGTGTGTTTTGGGTCATTGTCATGCTGGAATACCCATCCACAACCCATTTTCAATGCCCTGGCTGAGGGAAGGAGGTTCTCACCCAAGATTTGACGGTACATGGCCCCGTCCATCGTCCCTTTGATGCGGTGAAGTTGTCCTGTCCCCTTAGCAGAAAAACACCCCCAAAGCATAATGTTTCCACCTCCCATGTTTGACGGTGGGGATGGTGTTCTTGGGGTCATAGGCAGCATTCCTCCTCCTCCAAACACGTTGAGTTGATGCCAAAGAGCTCGATTTTGGTCTCATCTGACCACAACACTTTGACCCAGTTCTCCTCTGAATCATTCAGATGTTCATTGGCAAACTTCAGACGGCCCTGTATATGTGCTTTCTTGAGCAGGGGGACCTTGCGGGCGCTGCAGGATTTCAGTCCTTCACAGCGTAGTGTGTTACCAATTGTTTTCTTGGTGACTATGGTCCCAGCTGCCTTGAGATCATTGACAAGATCCTCCCGTGTAGTTCTAGGCTGATTTCCTCACCGTTCTCATGATCATTGCAACTCCACGAGGTGAGATCTTGCATGGAGCCCCAGGCAGAGGGAGATTGACAGTTCTTTTGTGTTTCTTCCATTTGCGAATAATCGTACCAACTGTTGTCACCTTCTCACCAAGCTGCTTGGCGATGGTCTTGTAGCCCATTCCAGCCTTGTGTCGGTCTACAATCTTGTCCCTGACATCCTTGGAGAGCTCTTTGGTCTTGGCCATGGTGGAGAGTTTGGAATCTGATTGATTGATTGCTTCTGTGGACAGGTGTCTTTTATACAGGTAACAAACTGAGATTAGGAGCACTCCCTTTAAGAGTGTGCTCCTAATCTCAGCTCGTTACCTGTATAAAAGACACCTGGGAGCCAGAAATCCTGATTGAGAGGGGGTCAAATACTTATTTCCCTCATTAAAATGCAAATCAATTTATAACATTTTTGACATGCGTTTTTCTGGATTTTGTTGTTATTCTGTCTCTCACTGTTCAAATAAACCTACCATTAAAATTATAGACTGATCATTTCTTTGTCAGTGGGCAAACGTACAAAATCAGCAGGGGATCAAATACTTTTTTCCCTCACTGTAATCTTTCTTTAGACCTGCTTAAAATAAATAATGGATTTATTGTGGTGTATATTCACTTTATACAGTGGATATAAAGTCTAAACACCCCTGTTAAAATGCCAGGTTTTTGTGATGTAAAAGAATGAGACAAAGAGAAATCATGTCAGAACTTTTTCCACCTTTAATGTGACCGATAACGTGAACAATTGGAAAAACAAACTGAAATCTTTGGGGGGGGGGGGATAAAACTCACAATAACCTGGTTGCATAAGTGTGCACACCCTTAAACTAATACTTTGTTGAAGCACCTTTTGATTTTATTACAGCACTCAGACTTTTTGGGTAGGAGTCAAGATGTGCCATGCTAATAGACGTGGCAATATTTGCCCACTCTTCTTTGCAAAAGCACTCCAAATCTGTTAGATTGCGAGGACATCTCCTGTGCACAGCCCTCTTCAGATCACCCCAGAGATGTTCAATTGGATTCAGGTCTGGGCTCTGGCTGGGCCATTCCAAAACATTAATCTTCTTCTGGTGAAGCCATGCTTTTGTGGATTTGGATGTGTGCTTTGGGTCGTTGTTGCGCTGAATGGTGAACTTCAGCTTTCTAACAGATGCCTGAAGGTTTTTTGCCAAAATTGCCTGGTATTTGGAACTGTTCATAATTCCCTCCACCCTGACTAAGGCCCTGGTTCCAGCTGAAGGAAAAACGGCCCCAAAGCATGCTGCTGCCACCACCATGCTTCACTGTGGGTATGGTGTTCTTTGGGTGATGTGCAGTGTTTTTGCGCCAAACATACCTTTTGGAATTATGGCCAAAAAGTTCAACCTTGTTTTCATCAGACCATAACACATTTTCCCATGTGCTTTTGGGGGACTTGTTTGTTTTTGCGAACTTCAGCCGGGTTTGGATGTTTTTTTTTGTTGTAAGAAAAGGCTTCCGTCTTGCCACCCTAACCCATATCCCATTCATATGAAGAATACGGGAGATTGTCACATGTAGCACACAGCCAGTACTTGCCAGAAATTCCTGCAGTTCCTTTAATGTTGCTGTAGGCCTCTTGGAAGCCTCCCTGACCAGTTTTCTTCTCGTCTTTTCATACATTTTGGAGGGACGTCCAGTTCTTGGTAATGTCTCTGTTGTGCCATATTTTCTCCACTTGATGATGACTGTCTTCACTGTGTTCCATGGTATATGTAATGCTTTGGAAATTATTTTGTACCCTTCTCCTGACTATCTTTCAACAATGATCCCTCTGATACTTTGGAAGCTCTCTGCGGACCATGGCTTTTGCTCTGAGATGCAACTAAGAAAATGTCAGGAATCCTACTAGAACAGCTGAACTTAATTTGTGATTAATCAGTGTCACTTTAAATGATGGCAGGTGTGTAATGACTTCTATTTAACATGAGTTTGAATGTGATTGGTTAATTCTGAACAGTTATAAGCGGGTGTGCACACTTATGCAACCAGGTTAAGGTTTTTATTTTTCATTTCCCCCCCTCAGATTTCAGTTTTTTTTTTCAATTTAATTGTTCACATTAGGTCACATTAACAGTGGAAAAAGTTCTAACATTATTTATCTTTGTCTCATACTTTTACAACACAAAAACCTGGCATTTTAACAGGGGTGTGTAGACTTCTTATATCCACTACATATATTTGTTTACCTTATTTTTCTCCCCAATTTCGTGATATCCAATTACGATCTTGTCTCATTGCTGCAATTTGACAGGAATTTCATGACCGCCACAGCACTATTCCTGCCCAAGCCCCTCTGTTTTGTTCTCTCCAGGTGAAGGAGGAACAGAAGCACCAGGCGGAGGCAGCCACCTTCAAAGCTCGACCAAACACGGTCATTCACAAAGAGCCGTTCATCCCCAAGAAAGCGAACCGCTCTGTCCTGGGTAAGTATGACCACACCAGCCTCACTCACCTCTTTCTGCACTGTGGTGGCCATAGACAACCCTGGTCCTGGAAACCTGTTGGATCTCTTTATTTAACTCACAAAACTTCTCCCACCCTTTATCTAAGGTGTTCCCCCATTTTTTTGTCACCCTGAGCAGTCCTCTTGGATCATTACCTATCTCGAAGGGAAATATGTAGTGCGACTCATCTCTAACCTATTTCTTTCCCTCAACTTCAAATGCCAGTCTGTTTTTTCTTAGAAAAGTCTCTAAATGCTGGATCAAAGTTGCCTACTCCTTTACATGGGCTTTGTTTGGGTAACGCTGAGCTTGACTTCTGCGCTCCTAACCTTTTTCTGCCTTTCCTTTACCACCCCCCACCTTATTTTTTTTAAACACCACCACCCAAACTCTTTATCACCTCCCTCTTTTTTTACTTGCCTCTCTTTAGAAGACATAAATCATTCCGTAGTTCCAGAGGGCTTCCAGCTGTCCACAGAGCGCCGCGCCAAGGAGCGGCTGGAGTTTGACCGGGCGGTGAGTGAGAAGGAGGCACTGAGGGCTCGCTTGGAGGAGGAACAGCGCCGGGAGCAGGAGGAACGTGAGGAGGAGGACATGGCCAGGCTACGCCAAGAGCAGGTAACTACACTAACCTTAGACCAGCCCCCCAGAAATTGGTCATGTGCTTAAAATACCGTAGAGCTAAGTTGTAGCCTGGTAAGGGCTTGTTGTCCATATACCGTTTTTAAACCAGCTCTATTGAATAAACCATTCTCCCTCTACATGTGGAGGCATTTGTTCCATCACAAACACACCTGGGTAGGGTAGCCTACCTGAACTAGTCTAAAACGTTCCTTTTTTTAAAACGTTGTGTACCCTAATCTGTTTGCTCCAGCCCTGCACCAACACACCTGATACAACTAAGGAATTGCTCATTTGGGCCTTTGGTATAGTTTAATCGGGTGTGGTGGTTTGTTGGAACAGAAGCCCTGGTTGTACCTTAGTGTAACGTGAGTGTTTGACCAGCGTCTTTATGTCCTCTCTCCGTCCCTTAGGTCCACAAAGCCCAGCCCATCAGACGTTACAAACAGCTGGAGCTGAAGAAGAGCAACGTCACACTCACTGTGCCCCAGTCTCCCAACTTTTCTGATCGCTTCCGCATATGATGGATGAGGGAAGGGCTTTAATTATATGTATATTATATAACCACTTCATTTAGTTATTCTATACAGCTTCTGTGGTCTGCCTTTAAATGGTTTGAACCTTTCTTCAGATTAAAATTTCTCTGGATAAACCTGACCTCTCATTCCCACTATGGCTTGTATATTTTTTGCTTGTTCTGACTTGCTGTCTCTTTTGATTATGTATAATAGTCATGTTTTTACTTTTTATGTCTTAACCTTTTAATACACCAGGCTTTACATCCATACTCTGGCTTTGAAGTCTTGTGACGTGTATTTTAATGTGTGGAAATGAATGTAGTCTATTGACTGTCTCTGCAACATGTCGCAGCAGCCTTCTGCCAATAAATGGACTACAACTTTCTCTGATATACTTTTTGGCCTTTTTTATGTACCAGGGACCGGTAAGCTATGGTTTTCCCTCTGGGGGAAATCTTACCAGTGCTAGAACTGTGTATAAGTGTTCACTAACTATCTCCAGGACCGGAGGTTGACAAACTCTGAGCTAGTGGGTAAGGTTGGATGGAAGCCCATCTGTCATTTCAGTAGAGCTCATTTGGAAGTCTTTATTTATTTATATATATATATATATATATACACACACAGTGGGGAGAACAAGTATTTGATACACTGCAGGTTTTCCTACTTACAAAGCATGTAGAGGTCTGTCATTTTTATCATAGGTACACTTGAACTGTGAGATATGGAATCTAAAACAAAAATCCAGAAAATCATTGTATGATTTTTAAGTAATTAATTTGCATTTTATTGCATGACATAAGTATTTGATCACCTACCAACCAGTAAGAATTCCGGCTCTCACAGACCTGTTAGTTTTTCTTTAAGAAGCCCTCCTGTTCTCCACTCATTATCTGTATTAACTGCACCTGTTTGAACTTGCTACCTGTATAAAAGACACCTGTCCACACACTCAATCAAACAGACTCCAACCTCTCCACAATGGCCAAGACCAGAGAGCTGTGTAAGGACATCAGGGATAAAATTGTAGACCTGCACAAGGCTGGGATGGGCTACAGGACAATAGGCAAGTAGCTTGGTGAGAAGGCAACAACTGTTGGCGCAATTATTAGAAAATGGAAGAAGTTCAAGATGACGGTCAATCACCCTCGGTCTGGGGCTCCATGCAAGATCTCACCTCGTGGGGCATCAATGATCATGAGGAAGGTGAGGGATCAGCCCAGAACTACACGGCAGGACCTGGTCAATGACCTGAAGAGAGCTGGGACCACAGTCTCAAAGAAAACCATTAGTAACACACTACGCCGTCATGGATTAAAATCCTGCAGCGCACGCAAGGTCCCCCTGCTCAAGCCAGCGCATGTCCAGGCCCGTCTGAAGTTTGCCAATGACCATCTGGATGATCCAGAGGAGGAATGGGACAAGGTCATGTGGTCTGATGAGACAAAAATAGAGCTATTTGGTCTAAACTCCACTCGCCGTGTTTGGAGGAAGAAGAAGGATGAGTACAACCCAAGAACACCATCCCAACCGTGAAGCATGGAGGTGGAAACATCATTCTTTGGGGATGCTTTTCTGCAAAGGGGACAGGACGACTGCACCGTATTGAGGGGAGGATGGATGGGGCCATGTATCGCGAGATCTTGGCCAACAACCTCCTCCCCTCAGTAAGAGTATTGAAGATGGGTCGTGGCTGGGTCTTCCAGCATGACAACGACCTGAAACACACAGCCAGGGCAACTAAGGAGTGGCCTAGCCAGTCTCCAGACCTGAACCCAATAGAAAATCTTTGGAGGGAGCTGAAAGTCCGTATTGCCCAGCGATAGCCCCGAAACCTGAAGGATCTGGAGAAGTTCTGTATGGAGGAGTGGGCCAAAATCCCTGCTGCAGTGTGTGCAAACCTGGTCAAGACCTACAGGAAACGTATGATCTCTGTAATTGCAAACAAAGGTTTCTGTACCAAATATTAAGTTCTGCTTTTCTAATGTATCAAATACTTATGTCATGCAATAAAATGCAAATAAAATGTTTTCTCCCTTGTTTCAGCTCATAAAACAATTTTGTGCGTACAGGTAACTGCCAAAATAAAGGAAACCCCAACAAGGTGTCTTAAGGGTGTTGGGCCAGAACAGCGTCAATGCACCTTGGCATAGATTCTGCAAGTGTCTGGAACGCCGCTCCAGAATCTCCCGTAAGTGTTCATTTGGGTAGAGCTCTGGTGACAGACGAATATGGTAGGGGTAGGCAACTAGATTCAGCTGTGGGCTGATTTATATACATTTTTTTTTTTTTGGGTTGGAGCGGATGTCCGGAACACAATTATTTGTACACTGCAAATTGACCACAACTAAGGGCAAAAAGATTGCATTTGAAAATAACACTTTCATAACGATCACGTCTCTTATATTTGTGGGAATACTTGAACAGATTTCCTAAATACACTTTTTTTGGGGGGGGGACACCTGTTGCTGACCACTGGCATATGGTTTTCATGCTCATCAAACCAATCTGTGACCTCATGCCATGTGGATGAGGGCGTTGTAGTCCTATGGGGTCGTAGCCAAAATAATGGCCTGCCCAGCATTTTTATACATGACCCTAGTCATGATGGGCTGTTAATGGCTGAATTAACTCAGGAACCGAACCTGTGTGGAAGCAATATACTTTGTATCCCTGTGTTTCCATTATTTTGGCAGTAACCTGTATATTTGAATTCCAAAATGAAACAAGGTAACATAAAACAGCATAACCAACAAACACCAAAACAAATTGGAAAGAGTATCTGAAACAGGAACAGTATCATGGCGGAATTGTATCTGATAGTTTAGTGAGAGACTACAACACCAATAGGTATGCTATTTAGGAGTCTGGAAAAGTATTTAATAGAAGACCGGTCCAAACTGAGACAAATAGCCAAAACCTAGACAGCTGAATCACAGCCTTCTGTGCCCAAATACTGGATGGTTTTTGTGTGCACATGCTCTCCTTCATCAGAGGAACTGCATCTATGTCCTGCTCTTGACGTCTGTCTGGCCTACCATGCATACCTTGGTTATCTGCTACTGTTTCCCAACCCTTGGCACCCTTGCCCTTCGCTTGCCTATTTCTGGACCATGAGGCTGTAGCTGGAAGAGATAACGGAGAAAACCAGCTCACTGCGGCTTTCTCCTCTCTGGACAAGACCAACCCTACTGTGCCTAACCAATACTGGTCCATCTGCTCGTCATGTACCTGATCTTACCTTATTCTTCCTACTCTGCCTTCTACAGTTTTCATTGATCTAAGAGGTAGGTACAATTTGAAGAGTGCCAACCTTTATATTTGTTGAGGGAGCTGTAACCAACTGTGCTGACGTTTGTAGCATATGTAACTAGTAAGAATTTGTAGCATTTGTAACGATCACTTCCATTTCTTGAGGATAATTGATGATAGCCTCAAATCTGTGCCTCTGTCTTCTGTGACTCCTGCTTCTAGTCTAAAGGCTGGTTTTGCAGAGGCCTATTGAAGGCCACTCTTAATTTATAATGGGTTCAGTGTGGTGTCTGCCACCAGTCCCACTCCCCACAAACCTACCTGTCCTAGAGGCCAAAGGAAATCACTTGGCTCACAAGCTGGATGAGCTCTCCAGTACCTGCTCCACCTGCAGTCTGCACAGCGGCCAGCGAGAGGCGACAGAGAGACAGCTTGTGGCCCAGTTCAGGCTGATAGAGAACTTGGAGAAAACGATCAGTGAGACGCATAGGACCTTAGAGGGCCTGACCAAAGGTAACGTGTTCAATCGCTTTGAAATAACACATGGAAGTATTGTATCATTATTCACAAGCTTATATATATATATATTACCAGTCAAAAGTTTGTCAATATTTGTACTGTACTATTTTTTGATGACAGCTTTCCCTCATCAATCCACACACAATACCACTCCTGCGTTGTCTTGGCTGTGTGCTTAGGGTCGTTGTCCTGTTGGAAGGTGAACATTCACCCCAGTCTGAGGTCCTGAGCGCTCTGGAACAGGTTTTAATCAAGGATCTCTCTGTACTTTGCTCTGTTCATCTTTCCCTCGATCCTGACTAGTCTCCCAGTCCCTGCCGCTGAAAAACATCCCCACAGCATGATGCTGCCACCACCATGCTTCACCGTAGGGATGGTGCCAGTTTTCCTCCAGACGTGACGCTTGGCATTCAGGCCAAAGAGTTCAATCTTGGTTTCATCAGACCAGAGACTCTTGTTTCTCATGGTCTGAGAGTCTTTAGGTGCCTTTTGGCAAACTCCAAGTGGGCTGTCATGTGCCTTTCACTGAGGAGTGGCTTCCTTCTGGCCTCTCTACCATAAAGGCCTGATTGGTGGAGTGCTGCAGAGATGGTTGTGCTTCTGGAAGGTTCTCCCATCTCCACAGACGAACTCTGGAGCTCTGTCAGAGTGACCATCGGGTTCTTGGTCACCTCCCTGACAAATGCCCTTCTCCCCCGATTGCTCAGTTTGGAAGCTCTAGGAAGAGTCTAGGTGGTTCCAGACTTCTTCCATTTAAGAATGATGGAGGCCACTGTGTTCTTGGGGACCTTCAATGCTGCAGACATTTTTTGGTACGTTTCAACTGTGGGACCTTTCCAAATCATGTCCAATGAATTTAATGTACCACAGGTGGACTCCAATCAAGTTGTAGAAACATTTCAAGCATGATCAATGGAAACAGGATGTACCTGAGCTCAATTTCAGTGGGGGGAAAAAAGTATTTAGTCAGCCACCAATTGTGCAAGTTCTCCCACTTAAAAAGATGAGAGAGGCCTGTAATTTTCATCATAGGTACACGTCAACTATGACAGACAAATTGAGATTTTTTTTCTCCAGAAAATCACATTGTAGGATTTTTTATGAATTTATTTGCAAATTATGGTGGAAAATAAGTATTTGGTCACCTACAAACAAGCAAGATTTCTGGCTCTCACAGACCTGTAACTTCTTCAATAAGAGGCTCCTCTGTCCTCCACTCGTTACCTGTATTAATGGCACCTGTTTGAACTTGTTATCAGTATAAAAGACACCTGTCCACAACCTCAAACAGTCACACTCCAAACTCCACTATGGCCAAGACCAAAGAGCTGTCAAAGGACACCAGAAACAAAATTGTAGACCTGCACCAGGCTGGGAAGACTGAATCTGCAATAGTTTTTCTGCAAAGGGACCAGGACGACTGATCCGTGTAAAGGAAAGAATGAATGGGGCCATGTATCGTGAGATTTTGAGTGAAAACCTCCTTCCATCAGCAAGGGCATTGAAGATGAAACGTGGCTGGGTCTTTCAGCATGACAATGATCCCAAACACATCGCCCGGGCAACGAAGGAGTGGCTTCGTAAGAAGCATTTCAAGGTCCTGGAGTGGCCTAGCCAGTCTCCAGATCTCAACCCCATATAAAATCTTTGGAGGGAGTTGAAAGTCTGTGTTGCCCAGCGACAGCCCCAAAACATCACTGCTCTAGAGGAGATCTGCATGGAGGAATGGGCCAAAATACCAGCAACAGTGTGTGAAAACCTTGTGAAGACTTACAGAAAACATTTGACCTGTGTCATTGCCAACAAAGGGTATACAACAAAGTATTGAGAAACTTTTGTTATTGACCAAATACTTATTTTCCACCATAATTTGCAAATAAATTCATAAAAAATCCTACAATGTGATTTTCTGGAAATAAAAATCTCAATTTGTCTGTCATAGTTGACGTGTACCTATGATGAAAATTACAGGCCTCTCTCATCTTTTTAAGTGGGAAAACTTGCACAATTGGTGGCTGACTAAATACTTTTTTCCCCCACTGTATGAATAAGGTATTTCTGTTGTAGTTTTTTTTATACATTTTTATGTTTTTTTATACAAACCTGTTTTCACTTTGTCATTATGGGGTATTGTGTGTAGATTGCTGAGGATTTTTATTTATTTAATCCATTTTAGAATAAGGCTGTAACGTAACAAAATGTGGAAAAAGTCAAGGGGTCTGAATACTTTCCGAAGGCACTGTATACAGTATATGACAAAACATGAAATCATTTTGTTGATGATTGGTCAGCGGCCCACAATGTTTGATGCTCAAACAGCCTCTGTTTCTGTTTGATACTGTATGTGCGCTCATGCTCAGGATGTCATCCGAAATCTGTTGGAGACAAACAGACACCAGGATAAGAAACAACTCCTATCACCCATGCAACGAAAGGTAACTATATTTATACTCAATTAGCTCAAGACAATGCAGGTGACCAATATCCAGGATGGATTTGATTGGTGTGTATGTGTGATTTGACAGAGACAGATACAATGAAAACATTGACAAGGCTGGCTGTAGTGGCTGGCCCATCAATGGTGCACACTCAAAAGACTCAGACGAGGACCACAGTGACGGAGAACCAAGAGGCCACGCCCTCACACCCCGCCCCCAAGCCACAAAAGGATGAGACCTCGAATCAGTTGGAAACGAACAGACAGCAGGATGCAAAACAACACACTCCTACCACTGCTGCAAAGAAAGGTTCATTTGATCTATATGACTATAGTCAATAGACGTTAGTCACCTCAATTTAGCCATAGTCACTCTCTAGACCTCTGGATACATTGAAGTGACCAAAATCTGTGGATGCGATGGGTGTTTTTATGTGTTATATGATAGACAGGTACAATGAAAACATTGACACATGAATGTCTGTAGGTATGGGAGCAGAGTGATCAAGGGTTTTTCTTTATTTTTTACAATTTTCTATGAAATAATACATATGGAATCATGTAGTAACCAAAAAAGTGTTCAACAAATCAAAATATATTTTATATTTGAGATTCTTCAAAAAGCCACCCTTTGCCTTGATGACAGCTTTGCACACTCTTGGCATTCTCTCAACCAGCTTCACCTGGAATGCTTTTCCAACAGTCTTGAAGGAGTTCCCACATATGCTGAGCACTTGTTGGCTGCTTTTCCTTCACTCTGCGGTCCGACTCATCCCAAACCATCTCAGTTTGGTTGAGGTCGGGGGATTGTCGAGGCCAGGTCATCTGATGCAGCACTCCATCACTCTCCTCCTTGGTACAATAGCCCTTACACAGCCCGGAGGTGTGTTGGGTCATTGACCTCTTGACAAACAAATGATAGTCCCACTAAGCCCAAACCAGATGGGATGGCTTATCGCTGCAGAATGCTGTGGTAGCCATGCTGGTTAAGTGTGCCTTGAATTCTAAATAAATCACAAACAGTGTCACCAGCAAAGCACCCCCACACAATCACACCACCTCCTCCATGCTTTACGGTGGGAAATACACATGCGGAGATCATCCGTTCACCCACATCGCATCTCCCAAAGACACGGCGGTTGGAACCAAAAATCTAAAATTTTGACTCCAGACCAAAGGACACATTTCCACTGGTCTAATGTCCATTGCTCGTGTTTCTTGGCCCAAGCATGTCTCTTCTTATTATTGTTGTTCTTTAGTAGTGGTTTCTTTGCAGCAATTCGACCATGAAGGCTTGATTCACACAGTCTCCTCTGAACAGTTGATGTTGAGATGTGTCTGTTACTTGAACTCTGTGAAGCATTTATTTGGGCTGCAATTTCTGAGGCTGTTAACTCTAATGAACTTATCCTCTGCAGCAGAGGTAACTCTGGGTCTTCCTTTCCTGTGGCGGTCCTCATGAGAGCCAGTTTCATCATAGTGCTTGATGGTTTTTGCGACTGCACTTGAAGAAACTTTCAAAGTTCTTGACATTTTCTGTGTTGACTGACCTTCATGTCTTAAAGTAATGATGGACTGTCGTTTCTCTTTGCTTATTTGAGCTGTTCTTGCCATAATATGGACTTGGTCTTTTACCAAATAGGGCTATCTTCTGTATACCCCCCCTACCTTGTTACAACACAACTGATTGACTCAAACGCATTAAGAAGGAAAGAAATTCCACAAATTAACTTTTAAGAAGGCACACCTGTTAATTGAAATGCATTCCAGGTGACTATATCATGAAGCTGGTTGAGAGAATGGCAAGAGTGTGCAAAGCTGTCGTCAAGGCAAGGGGTGGCTATTTGAAGACTCAAATATAAAATATGTTTTGATTTGTTGAATACTTTTTTGGTTACTACATGATTCCATATGTGTTATTTCATAGTTTTGATGTCTTCACTATTATTCTACAATGTAGAAAACAGTAAAAAATTAAGACAAACCCTTGAATGAGTAGGTGCTCTAAAACGTTTGACCGGTAGTGTGTATATATATATATAATTTATTTCCAGGTACATATTTGTATGTTGACATTTGCCTGTGGTGTTCTCTCAGGAAAGGGCGAATAATGAGATGCAGGTGATGAACCAGCTGAGTCATCCTAACATCCTCCAGCTCTACGAGGCCCTTGAGGCCAAGCACCAGCTGGTGTTAATTCTGGAATAGTAAGTTGCTACTATTCCTTCATATTCCATTATGCTATTCCTTGTCATGATCTCCATTACACTGTAGTGCTTCCAGACATTCTACATATAATTTAACAGGGATCAATAAATGAACAATTCATTAATATACTTTACTGATCTCCTGAGGGGAGATTTGGTTTACTGGCAGCATACACTAAAGAACAAAATACAGACGATCAGAGGCATACATACAGTAGCCAGAATCACCACAAATATGGATACATGATGAAACAAAGTGCATTACATATACCTTAAACAAAAGTACACAATGGAAAGGGGTGAAAGGAGCAGTGGAGTTGGTCAACGTGCTGTCTGTGTGTGGCAGTGTTGAGGGCAGAGAGCTGTTTGAAAGGATTGTGGATGAGAGTGCACCACTGACCGAGGAGAATTCCCTGGTGTTTGTCAAGCAGATCTGTGAAGGGGTCAGCTACATGCATCAGATGTATGTCCTCCACCTCGACCTGAAAGTGAGTATGGTGGACTGGATGTGCATTGTCTCAAACCAGATTTTAAGGCTCACCACCAACTGTCACAAATGCCAGGCACATTTTAATCACCACTTGAAGCACTGCGTGGTCACTCACCATGAATCAAAGAGGCACTCATACATGTGTCGGTGTGAGAAAAGTAATCAATGGTTCATTTATCCACTACAATGTTTACAGCCGGAGAATATCCTTTGTGTAAATCACACTGGCCATCAGGTGAATATTATTGACTTTGGGCTGGCCAGAAGGTAATGCCTCCTTTCTCTTCAGCTGTGTGTGTGTTGGGGGCTTTATTGGTAGCAGCTCTGTCAAAGATAACCTTGAAAATGAATGTTCTTTCTTCCTGGGAATCAGATACAGGCCTCGATAGAAGCTCAGAGTCAATTTTGGAACCCCTGTATTTTTGGCCCCAGAGGTGGTAAACTTTGACTTTGTGTCCTTCCCCACAGATATGTGGACCTTAGGGGTCGTCACTTATATGCTGTGAGTCTAAAATACACTACATGGACAAAAGTATGTGGACACCTGCTCGTCGAACATCTCATTCCAAAATCATGGGCATTAATATGGAGTTGGTCCCTTTCTTTGCTGCTATAACAGCCTCCACTCTTCTTGGAAGGCTTTTCACTCTGTGTTGGAACATTGCTGCAGGGACTTGCTTCCATTCAGCCACAAGAGCATTAGTGAGGTCGGGCACTGATGTTGGGCGATTAGGCCTAGCTTACAGTCGGCGTTCCAATTCATCCCAAAGGTGTTCGATGGGGTTGAGGTCAGGGCTCTGTGCAGGCCAGGCAAGTTCTTCCACACTGATCTCGACAAACCATTCTGTATGGACCTCGCTTTGTGCACAGGGGCATTGTCATGCTGAAACAGGAAAGGGCCTTCCCCAAACTGTTGCCACAAAGTTGGAAGCACAGAATCTTCTAGAAGATTTCCCTTCACTGGAACTAAGGGGCCTAGACCAAACCATGAAAAACAGCCCCTAAAAAAAAACAGCACTATGCATTCGGGCAGGTAGCGTTCTCCTGGCATCTGCCAAACCCAGATTTGTCTGTCGGACTGCCAGATGGTGAAGCGTGATTCATCACTCCAGAGAATGCGTTTCCACTGCTCCAGAGTCCAATGACGGCGAGCTTTACACCACTCCAGCTAACACTTGGCATTGCGCATGGTGATCTTAGGCTTGTGTGCGGCTGCTCGGCCATGGAAACCTGTTTCATGAAGCTCCTGACAAACAGCTATTGTGCTGACGGTGCTTCCAGAGGCAGTTTGGAACTCGGTAGTGAGTGTTGCAACCGAGAACAGACGATTTTTACGCGCTACGCGCTTCAGCATTCGTCGGTCCTGTTCTGTGAGCTTGTGTGGCCTACTACTTGGCGGCTGAGCCATTGTTGCTCCTAGACGTTTTCACTTCATAATAACAGCACTTGCAGTTGACCGGGGCAGCTCTACTAGGGCAGATATTTTACGAACTGACTTGTTGGAAACGTGGCATCCTATGACGGTGCCATGTTGAAGGTCACTGAGCTCTCTACTGCCAATGTTTGTCTATGGAGATTGCATGGCTGTGTGCTCAATTTTATACACCTGTCTGCAACGGGTGTGGCTGAAATAGCCGAATCCACTAATTTGAAGTGGTGTCCACATACTTTTGTGTATATAGTGTACCAGCGTCATATTCCCTAACATCTCAGTTATACTGTAAATTGTACTGGGCAAATGTTGTTCCACGTAAGTCACATTTTCACTTGGTCTCCCATTGACATCAATACATGACTAAGTAAAAATGTGACTTAAGTGGAAGTTAGGATTCACCCCCATGTCCCTACCGTGCTCTTTCATTGTGACCTGTGTCCCTGTGTAAGTGCATGCAGCACTTCCTTCCTCTCACCCTTCCTGGGTGACGATGACTGCCAGACCCTCAACAACGTCCTCTCTGCCAACTGTTCCTTTGAGGACGAGGCCTTTGAGCACATCTCAGCGGAGGCCAAGGAATGTATCTCCCACCTTCTGGTCAAAGAGAGGGGGTGAGGGCCAAAACCGAAAAAATAATCATAACATTCATGATTATGATTATTACAGTTTAATAGTAATACTTCTACCCGTTTCCCTGTTTGGCCAGAGGGCGAATAAGTGCTGCAGTGTGTCTAAGACATCCGTGGCTCAACAACATTGCAGAGAAGGCCAAGGGCAGCAATATAATACTGAAGTCCCAGGTTCTGCTGAAGAAATACCTGGCCAAGAGACTATGGAAGGTCAGTCCAACAGATTACCTACACCACACACGTTAGTGTGGTTCATTTTGTGGTTGGAAGACACATTGTTCACATTACAGTACAGTTTTGTCATCTTCGCACTGCAATCAGCTTCATGTAAATTTATTCTGGTCTACCAGTTGATGAGATGCAGCGAAGCTTCCTGCCTTGCTCACTGTATGTTGTAAATGTGCTTCTGTGCTTGTTGATAGCTGCTGCTATCGCTATGTAGTTTTTCTAACAGATTCAAGAAGATCAGCGGCGCTGGGGAACAGACCTCTCTGGATACAGTACCTATAGCGACGTAACAATGTCACCCATAAGTACAGTACCTACACTGCAACCTAAGAATGTCACCCACCGTGAACCTGACCTCTTCCGTTGGACTGCATACTTGTAAAGACTTCCCTCACCATCAGTCAGAAGATCCTCTTGTCTTGGTCTGTCTGGGTAAAATAAACGGGTGATGGTGTGTGATTAAATAGTGGCTACGCTACATCATTTCCCTCATAAAATTAACAAAAATGTTGTTCTTTAATATTTGTACCTTTTTGTGTGGAAATGTATGGAAGCAAATTCATGCCAAAACAAATTACATTACATCTATAGAGGAAATGTGCTCGATAGTGAAATAAAGAGAAACCTATCCAATCTAAGGGGTACTTTATTGTTTACATTCTGACAATAAGAAAATGCTTCAAAGATAATATGATAAGAGCAATTCTTATTTTGTAACTTCTTCTATATGGTGATGGTACAAACAGCAAGAGCATAGTCCTAAGAGCTAACGGGGATGTTATGCCTGCCTAAATAGTAGCTAATTTTACTGCAGGCAACACTGCAATTCAATTCAATAAAATCACCATTTAATATAATATAATGGGAACTTAACTATTGTGCTAACATCCCTTCGTCGATATGCTAAGCTAACCTCAAAACAAATCTATTACTGAAGTGTGCGTTCGTTGAACTGACAAAAATAAACTCTAAAAATTATATGAAGAGTAACAAGTTGCTCTTTTCTGAGGTAGTCAACGGTCACGTTCCAGGCCGACTACATTGCAGACAGGTGCACTGCATCAACCAATGGTTGCGTGTTACGTCATCGACTGCACAGCCGGGCATCAGATTGCTATATCATATGTGGTTGGCAGATATCTTAAAACACCTATCCAGGCGTTGTGAGATCTGGCAGGCATCTGCAATGTAGTCAATCTGGAATGCGGCAAACAAGTATAAAATAAACATGGCTGTGGAACAGATATCTACATATCAGGATAGGATACAATACATGAGTACTGGTAAAAGAGACAATGTTCAAGGAGATGTTATCCAACATTTTCCGTACTGCGTGTTACATTTCTTCTTACATTTTTAGATTACACTTACCGGTGACAGAATATGGCAGAAAAAAATGACATACTATAATAGGATAAGATAGAGGTAGAAAGTTTATGGGTCAATCAATGTCACTGTCTGTTGTATCTAAACAAAAAGGCAACTAGATTCATTAAATCTACATTTTCACTTGAGATCTAATGGCACAACTCAGAGCCAAAGTAACTGGGAAAGATATAGGCCTACCCTAACCCCACAGGACATAATTCTGTTTATCCGTTCATCTAGGAGAGCATGTTGTTGAGGTAAAAGGAACAAAACATTTCATAAGACATCAATTCTCTCCTTTCATAATGTCATAAGTGCTTTAACACAGTCGAGAGTAGACATCCAAGAGGCACAACAGTAGCATTTTTTAAGACATCGGTGCAAACATTTCACTGAATACAGGATACAGTCAATGATATGCAGTAATATGAAACCCATTTCAGGAACACTCTAAAGAAGTGTTTGCCAAACCTCTCCTCGAGTACCCCCTGCCAATCCACTTATTTGGTCTATACCAGAACAAGCACAGCTGATTCAAATGGTCAACTTAAGCAATAAGGCCCGGGGAGGTGTGGAATATGGCCAATAAACCACAGTTAAATGCTGATCTTAGGCGCGACCCAACACGGAGTGCCTGGATACAACCATTAGCCGTGGTATATTGGCCATATACCATAAACCCCTGAAGTGCCTTATTGCTATTATAAACTGGTTACCAACGTAATTAGAACAGTCAAATAAATGTCATACCAATGGAATACGGTCTGATATACCATGGCTTTCAGCCAAGCAGCATTTAGGGCTCAAACCACCCAGTTTATAATAATAATCAAGCTCTTAATTACTTGAATCCGGTGTGCTAATACTGTCTGGAACAGACCAAATAAGTGGAATGGGGTACTGGGAAGAGGAAACTTCTTTAAAGGAACTTAAAAATTAAACGTCTCTAGTTTTTGTATAAATAAGCATTACATGATGACACATAAGTACACTGTTATGCAAACTGCTGTTAAATATCTAGCATGACCATTGTCATAAAAGTGACTCACATTATTGAAAAGAAAAAAGGTGAGTGGCAGGTGTCATGTAGCACATATGTTCACATTGTATAGGCCTGATGCGATTGAAAGCATTTACACCACATTACCAAAAGTATGTGGACACCTGCACATCGAACATCTCATTCCAAAATCATGAGCATTAATATGGAGTTGGTCCTCCCTTTGCTGCTATTACAGCCTATTCTACTCTTCTGGGAAGGTTTTCCACTAGATGTTGGAACATTGCTGCGGGGACTTTCTTCCATTCAGCCACAAGAGCATTAGTGAGGTCGAGCACTGATGTTGGGCGATTAGGCCTAGCTCGCAGTCAGCGTTCCAATTAATCCCAAAGGTGCTCGATGGGGTTGAGGTCAGGGCTCTCTGCAGACCAGTCAAGTTCTTCCACACTGATCTCGACAAACCATTTCTGTATGGACCTCGCGTTGTGCACGGGGGCATTGTCTTGCTGAAACAGGAAAGGGCCTTCCCAAACTGTTGCCACAAAGTTGGAAGCACAGAATCATCTAGAATGTCATCGTATGCTGTAGCGTTAAGATTTCCCTTCACTGGAACTAAGTGGCCTAGCCCGGACCATAAAAAACAGCCACAGACCATTATTCCTCCTCTACCAAACTTTACAGTTGGCACTATGCATTGGGGCAGGTAGTGTTCTCTTGGCATCCGCCAAACCCAGATTTGTCCGTCGGACTGCCAGATGGTGAAGCGCGATTCCTTACTCCAGAGAACGCGTTTCCACTGCTCCAGAGTCCAATGGTGGCGAGCTTTACACCACTCCAGCCGACACTTGGCATTGAGCATGGTGATCTTCGGCTTGTGTGCGGCTGCTCGGCCATGGAAACCCATTTCATGAAGCTCCCGACGAACGGTTCTTGTGCTGACTTTGCTTCCAGAGGTAGTTTGGACCTTGGTAGTGAGTGTTGCAACCAAGGACAGGCGATTTTTTTCACGTTCAGCCACAAGACTATTAGTCAGCACTTACAGTTGACCGGGGCAGCTCTAGCAGGCAGGGCAGAAATTTGACGAACTGACTTGTTAGAAAGGTGGCATCCTATGACGGTGCCACGTTGAAAGTCAATGAGATCTTCAGTAAGGCCATTCTACTGCCAATGTTTGTCTATGGAGATTGCATGGCTGTGTGCTCGATTTTATACACCTGTCTGCAACGGGTGTGGCGGAAATAGCTGAATACACTAATTTGAAGGGTGTCCACATACTTTTGTATATATAGTGTATGTATCACTTGTGTATTCAGGTCATTCTAGACCAGGGATGGGCAACTGGCGGCCTGCGGGTCGCACCCCTTTTGTAGGCCCGCGGATCAATTCCCCCCCACTCTTGGTAAGTTAGTCTAGCCAGCTATCTAAACCTGTAGTAATCATGGCCGAATTACCGACCGGGGGGCCCCCATTGATTTTATTAGTCAATCTCACTCAGATATATTAAAAACTGCACATATCTCTCTCTGCCCCATGGTAAAATGTCTAGAATTGCAGGAAATTAACTCTAAAACTTCATTTCTTTCCTCTCCGCTGTCAAGAGGGGGACAACAAAATGTCACTTGCCCATCCCTGTTCTAAACACTCATAATGTATCGGAGGCTTTATTCATGATTATTTGAAGTGTCCTTTGGCCTGGTGTTAGGTCACATGGGTCACATGGTATCAGGCTGCTCACTGTTGAAAGGCCTGGTAGTAGCGAGGTAGGGAGGTGGAAGTGCTCATTCCAGGGTTGCTGAACCCCTGAGGTAGCTGGTTGTTGTTGTGGTTGTGGGCTCCGGGACCCTGGGGTGCGTGTGGTTGTGGAGGCTGCAGGAAGGTGAGGCCTCCTGGGGTGTGAGAAGGCAGGGGACTGGAGGAGGAGGGCGGCACAGTGGAGGTGGAGGTAGAGGGGTAGCCCATCACAAGACCTCCCATACTCATATGAGCACTGTAGGGAGGCAGGCCGAACGGCAGGAAGCCCAGAAGAGGACCCAGGTCCATGTTACCAGCGCATGACAGCTCGGCCGAGGAGAGAGCGGGGCTCCTGGACAGAATGTGGGGGTCCCCAGCCCCAGGCCCACCCTGGCCTTCCGAGAGCACCTCCCTCTGAGGGGAGGAGGAGGTAGAGGAGGAGGCTGCGGTCAGGTGTGGGGGCAGCCCACTCTGCAGGTCCATGAGAAAGCTCTCCATGTCAGGGCGGGGGTATGAGGTAGATCCATGCTGGTACCTGGGCATGTGGCCATAAGGCTGCTGTTGGTGCTGGGGCTGGGGGAGGTGGTGGTGGGGATGGGGAGTGGGGCCCGGCATGTGACGACCCACCCCCATGGCCGTGGACAGGGAACTCTGCATGAGGGAGTGTTGGTGGTGGCCCATGCCTGGATTGGACATGGTCTGCAGGGGATAGCTGCTGTACATGTCCATGGGGAAGGTCTCTATGGGCTCCTTTGAGGAGGACCCCATGTCACATGACACCGGACTCTGCTCCTCCTTTACGGGGCCAGGTGTGGTGGGGGCAGGTGTGGCTGTGGGGGTGGTGGGTGTGGCCTCCTGGACGTGGCTCTTCTTCAGGTGGCGCGTCAGATGGTCCCTGCGGCCAAAGCGCTGGGCACAGCGCGGGCACAGGAAGTCGCGGCGGCCCGTGTGCACCACAGCGTGGCGCCGCACATCCTTGCGGGTGTAGAAGCGTCGGTCGCAGCGCTCGCACGAATATTTCCTCTCCCTGATGGCGCCGGTGGCACCCCCCAGTGGCTGAGGCCTGTCGTTGTGGCTTCCTAGCTGCTCCAGCAGGGTGGGCTCCCCCTCCTGGCAATGGAGCTCACCAGAGAGGGAGGCAGGGGTGTGGGTGGCCAGAAGGTGGCGCCGGTAGCCCAGCTGAGTGCTGTACTGTTTGCCACACTCCTGGCAGTGGAACACCTGCCTGTTGGCGTCGTGGGCCTGCAGGTGGCTCTTCAGGTGCTCCTTCTGTTGGAACATCCTCTAGCAGACGGAAAGGCGCTGGGTCTTCTGCAGAGAGCGAAGGGCCATAAGCCTGAGCAGATGGACACAACACTCATGGGGTATTTTAAGAGAGGACCTTCAAACTTGATAACCTTGGCTGCACCCTTAATGGAGAGTGGGGTGTTGAGTGCTGCTGAATGCTGCTAGTGGAGTGTTTCGTATTCTCTCCAGGCGAGGGTCTGTCCGCCTGTCTCCCTTTCCAGTGCAAGCTTCTATCAGATGGGGGGGTTCTGCAGCAGCAGCTGCCATAGCAACCCAATAGGGCCTGGGCGATGAAAGGAGAGGAGTCACACACTCAGCCGTTAAAGCTCGGACTGGATGTGTATGAGCGTACCTGAGCTTGTGTGAGTTGTATGTGCGTGTGAATGTGTGTGTGTCTCTCCGGAGGGTAATTCTTGGGTAAGTTGTGTGGTTCTTCTCCCGGTCTCATCCAGCCAGAGAAGCGGTTGAATTTGAGTGGCAGTTCTGCATGATCACAGCCCTATAAAGAAACACAAATAAGCACAGATCAGCCTACAGTTGTTGTGTGATGAAATTACCCACAGTCACACTGATGCCTGCCTGACACACCCCATGTATAGGACCCACCCAAAGCAATGCACTTCACATTAAGTTGCCCCTATACCTGTGTAATAACCATAGACATACGTCATTGGTAGTAACACTGTAATTACATAGAACTTCAGTAATTACTTTGAAATTGTAAAGTAATGGAGTTGAGCGGTTTTTGCAATTACAAAAGTGAAAAAAGGAAAACTAACAATAAGTTGAAGTTCAGGATTTAGTACAGCTATGGTTATAATTGTGGAAGTGCAACAGATCAATATTCAGGCCATAGTGCCCTCTTGTGGAAATTGGGTGGCATGATATGAGCCAAGGTTTTCTATACTTGAAAATTATAACTACAAAAGCGCCTCTGATCTCAACACAAAGTAAAACAAGGTGTTAGTTTCACTTGGAAACTAATCAAACGTCTAAATACAACGAACATATTCATCAGCAACTCGAGCTGCTCAACCTGTATATGATGTTTAAAAAACACATTTATGAAACACAAAGACTATTTAATTCACGTTACGTTAGTCAATTAGAATATAGAGTAAACTGAAAACTAAATACATGGGACTAGCTAATGTAATTCATGATCAATGATAGAAAAAAACGTAATGGGTGCACGTAGTGTGAAAATAAGGACTTGATGATAACATTAAAAAAACATTTTTTAACACTTTTGTATTCTGAACATTTGGTGAGCGCCAGCGAAACAGTTATGCTTTTCATTATTACTGATAGTAATTAACAGAAATAGACATATTGAACTACTATTTGAAAACTGCAAAAGAAATTCAGCAAGTTCATGTCACGAAGTTGCTCGGCATGAGTCGATTTTTACTATCAGGCTGGCAGACTTATATTTGGGACCTTTCTGTTAAAAATTGGGTAAACGTACCTTTAAAACTTTCGCGATTCGGTTGTTGTTCCTTTTCTCTCAGATCTTTTGTAAAACTATTTTATTATTTTCGGGGCCTGGATTTTCCAGCGCGGCGCTGTAGTTTCAGAGCGCGTGCATTATGGGAGTGTGACGTCAGACACACCGCTTTGACAAACTTTTGCAGGGGTTGCTAAATACGGTTCACCAACACTGATTGACCTAGTATGCAATACTATACATCATATTAAACTTTAACACATATGACAATATGGCCCTGTGTGCCCCACATCATGATACTATACAAGAAGAGAAGATGATGGAGGGAGCTAATCTTTTCCATCTGATTTTCTGGTCATACCGTAATCTGGTAATACAACCTAAATCCATGTTGCAAACAGTTCCTCGATGAAGAACTTTGTTGAACTGTTTGCAGTATGGATTTAGGTTGCATTAGTTGTGGAGTAAGTTTGTATAGCCTACTGTTCAAGTTTTTGTAATTTTCTTGTATTATGTATAGATAGCTTCCAATTATATCACCATGTCAATCTCACAAACTGTCTGTCCAGATTTGTGGTTACATTTCCCTCAGTTTACAAAACAATGTGTCAGGATCAGGCTGTTGAAATTACAGGTTGTACCTATTTTACTAAGGTAAATATATGTATGTTTTAATGTGGATGTTCTCTGTGTGACTTCATTTTGGGACATGGTCAATCATAATTATTAGTACTATATTTATTACAGACTATAATCAGTTAGTGTTTGATAATAACCTCAATTATTTTATTCGCCTCTCACCCCAATTTTTGTGTGTGCTAAATCACAGGCAGACAAGGCTGACAGACAGTTATTTGAACTGCTCCCACCATGCCGATGACTTGAGGGCAGCAAACTAGATAACTTGAACCTCAATGGAAACTATTTCTAACCATAATTTCTAAGAATTTGGTATCAGAACGCATTTGTTGTAAACACTGCAGCATTATGTTCCCTTATGGTATGTATGTGAGTAATTAAAGAGTAGCCTATGAGTACAATTATGGAATTTAGTTTATTTTTTCTTGTTATTTTATTTTCTTAAAACATGTGGCATCTGATTTTTTAAATTTGTATATTTTTATTCATGTAGATCTCTGGCAGGTTACACGTTGACGTCATTGTGGTTCATTTTGCAGATAGTAGAGTAGTAGAGCCACAGTGGCTTGTTCTCCGTCATTTCTCTCCCACTAGCGTTGGTTTGTAGCAGAGTAGCTAGATAGAGAGGGGGAGGGGAGAGTTGTTTTGTGTTGCGTTCCTGCAGTGTGTTTGACCCTTGACCTCGTTGTTGTGTTCTCTCCGCCTTGCATTCCAAAGTGAGGTTTCCTGCAGCAGTTGTAGCTTCAACAGACCAGAGGCGCTCGTAGCTGCTAGGGCTCGCTCGTTACTGCGCCCCCGTACGTGTTTACTAGCTAGCTTCTCACTAGCCTTCAGTCACGTTACATTGCATTAGGGTAGAACAACAATATTTTATATAAATGAATTAGCTCAACGAGGGACGTGGCTACCGAGGACGAGCGAGAAAACGTGCAACTGCGTGGTGGGAAGGCTGAGTTAGCGAAACATAGAGAAACCGCTCAGCTAACGTTAGCTTGCTAGTTCGGGGTTTCCTGACCCACCGAAGCTATTGCAACTGCTGGTGGAGAGGCGCAACCGAGAGAGGATAGCTAGCTACTAGAGGGAGGAAATGAAGGACAAACAGAAGAGAAAGAAGGAACGTACGTGGGCTGAGGCGGCTCGCATGGTAATATACTACTTATTATTAGTTGTAATTTAGTATGTACTGACAGCCCCTGTGCGACAGGGTAGACGAACAACACTCGGCAACCGAACAAAGATTGTTCGGAGCCTGGGCTGTCTGGTTGGCACTGCACGCAGCCCGCTAACGCTAGCTAGAGGGGAGTACTTCAACATTACATCGCCAGCATGTTAACAATGGAATAAATACATGCATTGAGCCCCTAATAACGAAATACCGTTTTTTTTATTCACTATTCCGCGTGTGGCTGTAGCTAAACTAACCCTCATTGTTGACAAGCGCATAGCTAGCTGGCTAACGTTAGGGGGTACGTCTGCCTTCCCGTTTGACCCTTTGTTTGCTAGCTAGCGAGTTAGCGTAACTCACTGTATTAGCAAGTTAATGTTAGCCAGACAACCACCATTCATTGAACATGTAGGTACATATATTTCATAGGTATCCACCCAAACTGTTTCCCAGCTAACGTTAATTACACTATATGTTCGTATTTTAACACATTTAGCCAGGCCCTTCTGTGGCTAGAGTCAACAAGGGTCAGGGGGGCATAACGTTAACGTTACCACCCCCAGTTTAGCTAATGTTAGCTATCTAGGTGGCAGCTAGCTACAACCATATAAAGATTGATAAAGCCGTCTTTATGTATCCATCATCATAGTTTTGGATAGCTAAGCTGGTGCATGCATGCAAATGTTTTTATGTAGCCATGTTGATAAATAAGCCAGCTAAAAAAGTAGCTTGTAGGCTACCACAATGGTATACAAATCATGTCTGTGTTCTTGTGTACTGCAAGTCCTCAATGCTGCTTTTTGACTGTAACACCAGTGTTACACTAGTGTATACACCCTTATGTAATACTAGGGAAATTATTTCCATAACTAGGGCTGCCAGTGAGGTTATGTGAAGAGCAGGAACCTCTGCATAATCAAAACAGTTGTGAGAATGTGTTAAAGTTCAGTCAGCCATTGTTATGTAAATACAAGCTGACAAGTACCAGTGGCCTGGCTTTGGCCTCAAGTGAGAGCAGATCCACCGGAGCATTGGCCCAATGAGACACAGGTGCCAGCCCGTAGATGGAAACAGAAAAGTCTGAGCCTTTTGGGTAAAACACAGGGGTAAATTCTGTTTGGAAATGCACCACAGACCCAGTGTTCTTCTATGGTTAGTGCATTCCTGGACCGTTGGGACATCCCTACCCTTACCAAACCTTAACCCTTACTTAACCATTTAAAATTCAAAATGTCATTTATTTCTCGGCCATGGATTCATCTGCTACAATACACACTATTCTCTATGCTTTGTAGAGGGGTCTAAATATCCAGGTCTCCTACAAAATCATTCATATTGCATCAGAAAGTATTTGGATTGTGTGTGTGTGTGTGTGTTAGAAAAGGGATACAGGATTGGGAATGTCATGAGGCTGTTTATGTCATGCCAATCAGAACTGTCTTTATGCTGAGCAGGATGATCAGGCACCTACATTAGTTATGCAGAGCCCTAACACGGTGCACATTTACTGCTATAAACAGTCTGCATCTAGCAAAAGTCCATCCATTTCAATGGGAGGCAGTCTACTCTTCTGCGAATGCCAGACGAGGCTGCGTTGCATAGCAGTATCATTGGTGCTTCTTGGGGATCTTGAACTGGATGTAGTTAATGACATTTTACATTACATTAAAGTCATTTAGCAGACGTTCTTATCCAGAGCGACTTAGTTAGTGAGTGCATACATTTTTCATACTGTCCCCCCGTGGGAAACAAACCCACAACCCTGGCGTTGCAAGCGCCATGCTCTACCAACTGAGCTACACGGGGCTACAATTACGCATTCTATTCAGTTCACATGGCTATAAATCCTACCATGTTTTATATTGTACATGCATACTGCAGATGCATTATAGCTCAACTTTGGCTAATTTCTCCTTCCTAATATGGGTGTGAAAGTTACTTAGATGCACAGGGCCGCATTTTAGGATATGGCTCTGTTTCGTTGCCAGACCCTATCAAATCAAATGTTATTTGCCACATGCGCCGAATACAACAGGTGTAGACCTTACAGTGAAATGATTACTCACAAGCCCTTAACCAACCATGCAGTTTTAAGACAAGAAAAAGGGTGATAAGTAAAAAATAAAAATAGCAAATAATTAAAGAGCAGCAGTAAAACAAAATAACAGTAGAGAGGCTATATACAGGGGGGTACTGGTACAGAGTCAATGTGCGGGGGCACCGGTTAGTCGAGGTAATTGAGGTAATATGTACATGTAGGTAGAGTTATTAAAGTGACTATGCATAGATAATAAACAGAGAGTAGCAGCAGTGTAAAAGGGGGGGGGGCAATGCAAATAGTCTGGGTAGCCATTTGATTAGATGTTCAGGAGTCTTATGGCTTGGGGGTAGAAGCTGTTTAGAAGCCTCTTGGACCTAGACTTGGCGCTTCGGTACCGCTTGCTGTGCGGTAGCAGAGAGAACAGTCTATGACTAGGGTGGCTGGAGTCTTTGACCATTTTTAGGGCCTTCCTTTGACACCGCCTGGTATAGAGGTCCTGGATGGCAGGAAGCTTGGCCCCAGTGATGTACTGGGCCATACGCACTACCCTCTGTAGTGCCTTGCGGTCAGAGGCCGAGCAGTTGCCATTTCAGGCGGTGATGCAACCAGTCAGGATGCTCTCGATGGTGCGGCTGTAGAACCTTTTGAGGATCCATGCCAAATCTTTTCAGTCTCCTGAGGGGGAATAGGCTTTGTCGTGCCCTCTTCACGGCTGTCTTGGTGTGTTTGGACCATGATAATTTGTTGGTGATGTGGACACCCAAGGAACTTGAAGCTCTCAACCTGTTCCACTACAGCCCTGTCGATGAGAATGGGGGCGTTCTCAGTCCTCTTTTTTTTTCCTGTAGTCCACATTTGCTGAGGCATACAGAAATGCCAGACCAATTAGTACTTTACTGTTCTCTGCCTATCAGCATCCATGCACGCCATGGCAGTGCTACAAAGCTCTGTGCCATTTGGGGTTTTGACTGTGTGGAGAATGCATGTATTTATAAGCTAAGGCCCATATGTCACTGCCGATCCTTGTGGCGAGAATGTGTAGGCTAGGCTAGCTTTTGGGAGCATAAACAAGATTTATAGGCTGAGACTACTACAGGAGTCCAGTGTGTTCCGAAGCGTGTGCTATGCCATGCTAGGTTTGTGGGTAAAAGAAGCATGTTCAAACTGAGGACTTTTCTCATTTGCAGAGGCATACAGAAATGACCGACCAATTAGTGTCACAAGACATACACAGGCTTGAAACACACAAATACCTTGCACGCTCACACATTCAGATAGCTGAGGATGGGCAGGCGTGAACTTGTGCCAGTGGCAGGTTCTTTTATTTCTCCACAGATTGCAGAGAACCCTGATAGGTCTAACTTATTGACCATCTGGCCCCTTGAGTTCCTCGGGGACTGTTTTCCATTTTTTATTTTTCTGCTGGGACAGGGACAAGGACAACAGAAATGTTACATTGATTGCCACATGTCGTAGCATTCTGTTATTCACCAACGGCTCACCTAATCATGGGGCATACGGTTTCTCTATTGGGATCTGCATCTTTAGTGTGCGTGTGGTTGGTGGAGCGCTTGGAGGCTTTGTCTGCTTGTCTCTCCCTGACCAAAATACCCTTCCTCTCTGTTCCATTTCCTGCATGCATGTCCTTGGGTTCATTTGAAGCAGCGCTCTACTACCAAGTCTGTATTATGTATTGTTCCTTCTCATGCATCCTGTCATGACGACACACGGAGAGGCGCTGGATCGATCTCACAACCCCAAGCACCTATCCATCTCTGGTCTTTTCATCTTCAGCATTGCAATTAATCAATAATTCACTGTATTTTTAAGTGAGTTGAGATGGCTTTTAAAACCACCAATGTTACTAGGCTATTAAGCTACATCGCCTGATAGATATTAATTGGTTCACCTAGAGTGATGGGCCTAGTTGTGGGTTCATTTTGTGTTGTTTACTATTTCTCTGTCTTAGCATATGGCTTCAATCTCCACATTCTGCTGGCAAAGCTTGAGTGGTTAACTCAGCTGTTTTAAGCATTTTAATAAATGCTTTTTAAAGTTTTAGCCACTGCCTTTCTGAGTCTTCCATTCATGAGGTATGGAGTTCGCATTTTGTTGATCTTTTGCACCCAATATTTCTGAAGCTGCTGTATTCACTGACTGGATGTATGGTACAGATTCATAGTTAGGAGTAAGCTAACCCATTCATAGAGGCTAACTACATTTAGCGCCTATTGAAGATACTATCTTCTGGCCGGGGGAGTTTTGTTTAGAGCCTCGATGCTCATTCTGAACATTAAAACACATCGCTTGCGTTACGGTTTTGGAAACAAAAGGAATGTGTCTTTCATCAGTGAGAAATAATTTGATAAAGGTAAAATTACTACACCTTTTTATAGGGTTAGTGTTTCCACACAGCCATATCTCCATGTTACTGCGCTTGTTTACAGAAGATGTAGGCGGCCACCTGTGCTAATTAGCTATCTAGTGTGCTCCGAACACCTGTGTGTTAGCGTAAATGGAGAGGAAGTGTAGTTTGTCAACTGGAGGCACACACAGCGTATGGATCTGTGCAAAACTGCTACAGTAAGTGTATTTTTTTTATTTGAAAAATTCATTCTTGCTGATATGACAGATATGGGGAATATCAGCATATGTTTCGAAAACGATTTCGCAAGCGATGATTATTGACGTTAACCCTGAATGTTAAAACACAGTGTCAGAGATGTAGTTCACTAGGGCTGTCGCCCCCCCAAAAAAAATATAGGTAGACCGAGAGTCGTCTGTTTTTCGACCAATTAATTGGTCAACATTTTTCCATATGTAGACACATCCTATGTGTCTTAGTCAAATCAACTAGCATGGACCTTGTCTGATGCTTTAGGCACACTGTTTGATGAAATAATTAAGACACACAAATGACCAGAGGGAGTCCGACCGCAATTGATTTGATTGTGCTGGATCGGGCTCAGACTTGCTGCACTGTAAAAAAGAAAAAAGCCAGTGACTATGTGACTAGCACCCGTTGTCTCTCTCTCGTTCCTGCTGCAGTGACCACCACAGAACATCAACAGTGTTTATCACGCTGTCCGTGTTGCTGAAGATGCAACATAATTACAGCCATTTCTGACTGAAAAGTTCTGTTACTGAAATCCCTCATTTGTTTAGGAAAAACATTCCCTATTCCCTCAAACCTTTCTCCATATCTCTTCAAGTGACACATGTATGCATCACATGTACGTGACCAATAGGGCCTGACCTATAGCATATCATAACCACAATAATAAATAGGTTATAACAAACGCCGAACACCGTAACACGTGACAGCAAAATGGATGCAGAGGACGTGACAAATAAACTCGAAACGGGGGAATGTTTACTGGTTGCTCAGGAGGTAAAGGGGAAGTCTGGTGTGTAGAATACATTTGACTAGTTGTGGAAAATACTGGAGATCAAGAAAAATAAGGTAAGGAGCAAGCGCTGCGTGCATATTATGTGTGCCAAACAGGTGCTGTTAGATTACAATATAATTTTTCTGATCGTTTGGAACTATGTAAACAACACAAAATAAATGATAAGCGTACCAGAGTCTCTTATATATTTTTATTTTTTTGTAAATCCTTTATTACAGCAAAGACTAAAATCAGTCTAATTTATGATTGATTGCTACAGTACTGTAGCCTATATTATAAGTATTGAAATATAGGCCTAAGTAAGTTACGGTATTAAGACTAAACAGGATGTGCTCTGAGGCCTACAGCTCAATGGTGGTTATTCAAGGCTGCTATACTAAGCCTACTAATGATAATGACGTGACTTATTATTATAATGATGATCATAACAATAATAGTAATAATACCAATAAGGAGATCAAGAAAAATGAGGGTTATTATTATAAATAAATAAAAATCGGACAATTTGGAACTGTGTAAACACTAAATAAATTATAAATGATACCAGAGAGGCTGTTCTAACGAGGGGAAAAAAAGTGTAATGCCTTTATTACAGCATGGCAAAGATTAAAAACAGCCGAAGTTGTGATATTGTTTATCCGACTTGTTGTGGTTGCGTGAGGCTTGGTGCTCATAGAATCAGTAGGCTATTAAACAAACACTCAAACAGGCAACAGAAGCAGGATCTGTCTTATTTCTGTAGATATATATGGATGATTTATAAAGCCAGGCATATTTAAGTTAGGCTATTAATTATAGACCTAATTAAGTTGGGGTTTCCGCTCTCCTCACTTCTTAGACAATTAAGGCAAGGGCTGTTTTCTCATCTCCTAACTCCGCTGCTGCCTCCACCGCATTGTTCTCAACTCCAATATGCTGTTTAACTTTGCTATTATGCACATAGCAACATGGTCTAGGAAAAGGCGACCGCTATCCAACGCGGGAGAAAGCGCATTTGTTAAAAAATATTATGTTCATTAGTGTTGCACCATTGTTCTTAAGTTCTATAACCATATACAATTTCAGTAGCATGTCTTAGAGTGATGGTCTGTGCCATCCCTACAACCTCCACAGTGGATCAGTCCACTCAGACAGGTGCAAATCAGACAGGTGTCTTGTACACCAGTATTATTGTTTATTTTATTTTTGCTACTGCTCGACTAAATAAATCCCGGTCGACTAAACAATCCACCAGTCGAATAAATGGGGTCAGCCCTAGTTCACACGCAGCCAACCGTGGGCGAAGCTAACCGCTGAAAACCCTACTGATTAATATTTTTTCAGAGATCTATGATTAGGCCTAACACTCAGATTTTCTGTGTGTGTTCATTACTTATTGTAATGTTCTTCCAGGTTCTAGAGAACTTCTCTGATGCCCCCATGACGCCCAAGCAGATCCTGCATGTTATCCAGACCAAGGGACTCAAGGAAATGAGGTAAACAACCACCCACACACACCCACACATTTAATTAACGCCGATCTCTACAGTAATATGTAACGTATATACAAGAATACTATTGCTCATTTTATGTAAAATATGTCCATGAGAAGAAATGTTTCTAACTCACTTTCTAATTTTTCACCATTTCCCCATGATCTCTACCTGGCCTGATACACAATGTGTTCCACAAAAACAGAAGGTGAGATGGCACAATAACAAAGGGACAATATTTCCATTGTTTTTTTGGCTCTCTTTGCATACCATAGTATTACCTTGCAAGTTCACATTTTTTGTCTTTCTCTCACACTTGTGCTGCTTCTCACACTCATCTCCTCCGCTCTTCTCTGTCCATCAGTGGCACGGCCCCTCTGGCCTGTCTGGTGACCATGCTGCACTCCCAGGTGAGGGGGGACCGAGTGAAGAACAGCATCTTCTTCAAGCTGCCTGGCAGGATGAGTCTGTTCACTTTAAAGGTATGAAACCAGCGCACTCCACTCACCCATTCAACCACATACCTCTTATCCCTACCCCTTATAAACCTCATACAAACCCCTACCTGGAATACACACGCACACACGTTTCTGATAGCAGTCTCTTTTCTGACTGTCCCTCTGCAGAAGAACGCTCTGCAATGGACCAAGAGTTCGACAGAGGCGGAGACAGCTGACACCACCACACCGGCTACCGCTACCACTGCAACAGCAGGGCCAACGGAAGGGGTGGAGCAAGAGAGCTGTGACTCCATGGAAACGGTTGCGGCCAGCGGAGAGAATGACGGTGTGTATGGTCATGATCACCACATGCTTTTATCAGATATAATGTAGTGGAGGGTAAATGTACATAAATTCATTTTTTATTTGGTGTTTACATCTACTGTAAATTAGCGTTTACATTACTTACCGCTAGTGTTGTCACAATACCAGATTTCTTAGGGCTTACTTTTACCATAGCCTATACATAATGCAATAAGCATTATCATCTGTAGCCCAGTTGATGCAGCATAATGGCAAAATAAATAGGCTGAAGCACGGGATTGCATATATGTATACCCCATTGGGCTAACGCGCCTAACCATGCTGATGTACTCCGTTTTAAAACTGTGCAGTTTGCGCTCATTTTTAGGAGTTGTAGTAGCGATCCAAAGCTGGGATTCCCTTTTGTTTTTTTACAAAGGCCATCACAAGTTCTTTCAAATGCGTTTTCCCCATGATTGCATTAAGAAATGTTGTGCATCATTGACTGCTTATCAGAATGTTTCGGGAGTAATATTTATTTCTCGCATGGCACACACAACAACAAGCTGACTAGGTAAATAGGTCAACTATTCTACTATGAGGTTATCTGATTTGCTGTTCGTTACTCGTCTTGTTCAGACAAATTACTGGACCGACTTAATCCTCTGTCAGTGTATGACATGAGACACATTTGATAGAAGAACCAAAAGTAACACATTCCAGTACCGGACCATTTTTCAAGTTTCGGTACACCGTGCAACGCGACTCACCGCCCATTTTCTCAACCACCGTTTACAGTTTATCCACCATTTGTTTTCACCACTACATCCCTGGTCTTTATTAAGCACAAAAATAAAATACTATTAAATCACTGTGACTGCCCTGTTCAAAGGTGCTTTCGAAAACAACACCGGAATATGTATCGTGATAAAGCCCACGAGAGTGCTTTTAAACAACAACTGGAAATCAGACAGGTTTTGTTCCTAAGGATGTGTTTGTTGCCATGGTTACAGGCACACATTACACTGCCAACCCTGGCCTAGGTAAAACAAAAAAAAACATTTATTGTTTGCATTTGTATGGGAGCTCCTGTTTATGTGAGTGCATGGCTGAACAATTCTAGATGATAAACACACCATCACCAATTGTGATAACGGAAACCGAAACGTGCAGTGTGAAAAGCCTTATAGTCAGTGTATGTGGTCCATGGACCATTTGTCATCAACTAAGCCAGTTGGAACCCAGTAAAGAGCAAAACAATTTGATATCTGACCACACCCTTCTCTACCCCCCACAGCATCAGTAGATGAGAGCTCGTCCAGTGCGTCCTGCTCCACAGAGCCCCAGACCAGGCTGAGTAGGTCTGGAGTCTCTGGACAGGTGCGCTCCGAAGCCCAGGCACAGACCCGACTAAGCCGATCCAGACAGGTATGCTTTACCTCCCCCAACCTGGGCTGTCTGTATGTGTAATGTTGGTCAATGGGGATTGTGCATAGATTGAGTCTGAAGAGGTTTTGGATGTGAGTACTAGATGCATAATAAATAATTGCGTATTGAAGATCCCCTTAATCTCTGACTTAGTGATAACATCAGTCTTGGCGTTCTATTACCTCTCACCATGTCCCCTTCTCTCCTTCGCTGCAGTCGGGCAGACAGAGGAAGAAGGCTGTGATGATGCCGCGCGTGGTCCTCACTCCACTCAAGGTCAATGGTGAACACGTTCCATCAGGTTAGCACTGCTCTCTGCTACCCTAACCCCATCTCTCTGTGCCCACACACACTCTTCCTGGGCAGCAAATTGTGGTAGCATTACACACTGACACCTTTGAGTCATATTCCTACGGTGGTCTTGGACCATTTCTCACCCAGCATTGGCCTCTGTTCCTTTTGCCAGTCTTTTAATGTATGTATTGCCTATTTACTGTTGCAGCAGCATTATTAGACAGTAACCTCTGAGCTCTTCAAGTTCCTCAGTAAACTTTGGGTAACGCAAACACCCGTCTGTGAATGGCCTTCAAACTGTTTTCTCATTAGCACAATCTATGGGAAGAGTGTAGGAATGGCTAGTGTTCCTGCAGTTGCCGTGTTGACATCCCACCAAAAGATGACCTGTGTGCTCTAGTGTTGGGTGATTTTACGATTGGATCGTCTATCAATTATGTTTGACAACCATCGTCGAGCTTGATGTCACAAAAGATGGTTTGAATTGGACTACACCTCCGGAGTCTGGTGGTGCACAAGAGCGCAGCGCAGTGAGCACACAGCAGGGTGACCTGCAAAATGGCCCATTCCCTATTTGCCATAGCCTAAATACATGTGGTAGTTAGACTATTAACATATTGCAAGAGAACAATGCAGATTGTAGAAAGAGCGGAGAGCACCAAAGCAGCGCATAATGTCCGATGGGGCCTAACATGCTGTCTAGACCGGGTACACGTGTGCGCCATCGCGCGCATGTTGATTTTGTTCATCCACACCAGACGCGATCCAGACACGCAGATTGAAATATCAAAACGAACTCTGAACCAACTATATTAATTTGGGGACGGGTCGAAACGCATTAAACATTCATGATCATTTAGCTAGCTTGCTGTTGCTAGCTAATTTGTCTTGGGATATAAACATTGGGTTGTTATTTTACCTGAAATGCATATGGTCCTTTTTTTCTGGGTCTTTGTAGAATTTTGACCCATATTGAGTCACACAAAATTGTATGTTCTCTACTCCAACAATTAATCCACAGATAAAATTGGAAACCTAGTTAGTTTCTAATCTCTTCTCCTTCAGTAGTAGTAGTAGTCTTCTTCTGTGGACTCTATGTCGATTGGCAACCGACTTTAAGGTGTATTACCACCACGACTGGAGTGTGGACCTCAGTTCATCTTTCAATCACCTACGTGGGTACAGTGGGGGAAAAAAGTATTTAGTCAGCCACCAATTGTGCATGTTCTCCCACTTAAAAAGATGAGAGAGCCTGTAATTTTCATCATAGGTACACGTCAACTATGACAGACAAATTTGAGAGAAAAAAATCCAGATATTCACATTGTAGGATTTTTTATGAATTTATTTGCAAATTATGGTGGAAAATAAGTATTTGGTCACCTACAAACAAGCAAGATTTCTGGCTCTCACAGACCTGTAACTTCTTCTTTAAGAGGCTCCTCTGTCCTCCTCTCATTACCTGTATTAATGGCACCTGTTTGAACTTGTTATCAGTATAAAAGACAACTGTCCACAACCTCAAACAGTCACACTCCAAACTCCACTATGGCCAAGACCAAAGAGCTGTCAAAGGACACCAGAAACAAAATTGTAGACCTTCCCCAGGCTGGGAAGACTGAATCTGCAATAGGTAAGCAGCTTGGTTTGAAGAAATCAACTGTGGGAGCAATTATTAGGAATAATAATAATCTCCCTCGATCTGGGGCTCCACGCAAGATCTCACCCCATGGGGTCAAAATGATCACAAGAATGGTGAGCAAAAATCCCAGAACCACACGGGGGGACCTAGTGAATGACCTGCAGAGAGCTGGGACCAAAGTAACAAAGCCTACCATCAGTAACACACTACGCCGCCAGGGACTCAAATCCTGCAGTGTCAGACGTGTCCCCCTGCTTAAGCCAGTACATGTCCAGGCCCGTCTAAAGTTTGCTAGAGTGCATTTGGATGATCCAGAAGAGGATTGGGAGAATGTCAGATGAAACCAAAATAGAACTTTTTGGTAAAATCTCAACTCGCCATGTTTGGAGGACAAAGAATGCTGAGTTGCATCCAAAGAACACCATACCTACTGTGAAGCATGGGGGTGGAAACATCATGCTTTGGGGCTGTTTTTCTGCAAAGGGACCAGGACGACTGATCCGTGTAAAGGAAAAGAATGAATGGGGCCATGTATCGTGAGATTTTGAGTGAAAACCTCCTTCCATCAGCAAGGGCATTGAAGATGAAACGTGGCTGGGTCTTTCAGCATGACAATGATCCCAAACACACCGCCCGGGCAACGAAGGAGTGGCTTCGTAAGAAGCATTTCAAGGTCCTGGAGTGGCCTAGCCAGTCTCCAGATCTCAACCACATAGAAATTATTTGGAGGGAGTTGAAAGTCCGTGTTGCCCAGCGACAGCCCCAAAACATCACTGCTCTAGAGGAGATCTGCATGGAGGAATGGGCCAAAATACCAGCAACAGTGTGTGAAAACCTTGTGAAGACTTACAGATAACGTTTGACCTGTGTCATTGCCAACAAAGGGTATATAACAAAGTATTGAGAAACTTTTGTTATTGACCAAATACTTATTTTCCACCATATTTTGCAAATACATTCATTAAAAATCCTACAATGTGATTTTTTGGATTTTTTTTTCTCATTTTGTCTGTCATAGTTGACGTGTATCTATGATGAAAATTACAGGCCTCTCTCATCTTTTTAAGTGGGAGAACTTCCACAATTGGTGGCTGACTAAATACTTTTTTCCCCCACTGTATATGCTCCTAAAAATGAGGAGATGGGAGAGGCGGGACTTGCAGTGCGTGAAGTGTCAAAAATTGAACCGAGGATGAGTGGTATATGACCAATATACCACGACGCAACACGGAGTGCCTGGACACAGCCCTTAGCCGTGGTATATTGGCCATATATCACAAACCCCCGGGGTGCCTTATTGCCATTATAAACTGTTTACCAACGTAATTAGAGCAGTAAAAAACAAACATGTTTTGTCATACCTGTGGTCTGATATACCACGGCTGTCAGCCAATCAGCATTCAGGGCTCGAACCACCCAGTTTATAATATTCGTTTTTTTTAAAGATATAACTGATATCTATGTATTTTTATGGACAAGAGAAACATAGCCCTACCAATTTGAAAATCATTCTACAGCCTAGACTAGATAGAAAAAATAACTAGGCCTTGCAATGTGTCCTTAATATTGCAAAAAAATTGACGATACAGTCGCATATCAACGATGTTTGGACAGGACGATGTGTCATTCCAGACATCGCCCAACCCTAGTGTGCTCCTCATGTTTGACCGTGCTCCTCGTGTGGGCGGCAGGTAGCTTAGTGGGTAAGAGCGTTGTGCCAGTAACCGAAAGGTCGCTTGTTCTAATCCCCGAGCTGACTAGGTGAAAAATCTGTCAATGTGCCCTTGAGCAAGGCACTTAACCCTAATTGCTCCTGTAAGTCGCTCTGGATAAGAGCGTCTGCTAAATGACTAAAATGTAATGTAAATGTGTGCACCCAGAGTCTTTCTCTCATTCCGAGGTTCCCCTGAAAATCCTCACCTCTTGTGTCTGTCAGTCTCTTCCAATATCTGTCCTCCCTGCTTCTTTCTGTGTGTACCTGGAATATCAGTCCCTCCCTCCTGCCTTACATTTAGCTGCCCAGTAAACACAATTGCTCTGTATGAGATGGGGTGAGGTGAGCACTTTCTCAGATGTCTGCTGCACCCTACCCCCCACCCTCCTCTCTGTGTTTGTGGGCCTGGGTAACTACTCCTCCTGCTTTGTTATGTGCTGCTCACCCCTCCCAACCCCCAATCCCACCCGTGCTATTGGCTCTGCTGTCCCCCCTTTTGGATTGTCTGCCTGACCCGCCCTCCCCGCCTGCTCGCTTTTAAGTCCCCCCTTACACACGTGACGGGAGTGTCTCACCAGGCTCCCCCTCCCCCCACCTCTCCCCCTCAGGAGCAGCGGGGAGGCGCAGGGAAGGCTCTAGGGGGGGTCCAGGCCCCACACTCCGTGCCCGCCCCGAACTGGCTAGCTGGAAACGCCCCCAGCACTTCAAGAGCATTCGTGGCCACCACTCAGGTACAGGGGTTAGACCCGGGTATAATCACCCCCAACCAACCTCCCCCCTCAGTAACCCCGAAAATGCCAAACCCCTCTCTCCCCCTCAGTCCACCCAATTATCAAACCCTAAACAATTAGCAACCTTAAAATCCCCTGGATTTGTGAAAGCTTAGTCTGTAGGATTGTGGTTGAATTCAACAAAAGTATATCTCACTTCATTGGCTGTCCCAATGTATTTAGTCTAATTCAGCGGGGAGGGGGACGGGTTCAGCTGTGAACCAGTTAATTTTTTTCTTCCCATCACTGTTCATGACACCTTTGACAGAGAGTTATGCCTGATGGAATCTGAACTGTAAACAACTTGACACATCTTTATATCTTATGACTTGAATTTAGATATCATAAAGGAAAAGGCCAAACATCATAGTCTGGATATAGTACACCATCTGTAGAACTATTATATAGATGTTGCGCAGGTCAGCCGTCTACAAATGCGGACTTTGGCTCAGTCTCACAGACTGACAGGGTGATTTGGTAGCTAACTAATGCTACGCTGGTCTCTAACATTGTCAGGATTGCATTGGTCGCTAATGCTAACAGAACAGCAGTGCTTTGCAGGTTGTTAACTGAATGCCAGGGTCGTCTAGCTATCCCAACACTGGCCATACGGCCAGGACTTACTTAACCGCTCACTGACTGACAGCTGTTGTGATTGTGTTGGCTGCTAAACTAAACGCCTACTGTGCTGCTGCTGGCTCTTAACTGGAGTTGTTTTGGCTGGCAATGGAATGGCCACGCTGTGCTTGCTGTTAGTTGAATTAATGTGTTTAAACCCAGGGTTGGATAGCATTAGCCACTTGCTAACCCGTGCAGGCCTATGGGTTGTGTTTGTCTGCAGGGCCCATGAAGAGGAGCCGAGGTGGGGTGGAGGTGGACTTTGAGACACCTGGCTCAATCCTGGTCAACACAAACATCAGGGCCCTCATCAACATGCGCACTTTCTCTGCCTTCCCAGCCCAGTACCAACAGCAACTCCTGCAGCTCCTCCCTGAAGTCGACCGCCAGGTGAGTGCGCATGCTCATAATTTATCATTATAGTTATAATTTATAACTGTTAGGGACAGTTTCCAGGACCCAGGTTACACTTTTCCCTGGAATAAAAAGCTTTTTCAATGGAGATTCCCCATTGGCGCGTGCCTTTTAGTCCAGCCCATAATGCAGGGTTCTTCAATTCCGGTCCTGGAGGGCCGAAACACCTCTGTTTTTCATCCTCTCCTTCTAATCAGGGTCTAATTCAGACCTGGGACACCAGGTGAGTGCAATTAACTACCAGGTAGAAATAAAAAACAGAATTGTTTCGGCCCTCTAGGACCGGAATTGAAGAACCCTGCCATAATGTCTCATCATTTCTGTGCCATATTGTTTTTGGTATTTCTCTGTACAGCTCCATGTCTGTGAATGTAACCCAGTATGTTCTGTCCTGTCTTCTCTAGGTGGGACCTGACGGTCTGGCTCGCCTCAGTAACTCGGCTCTCAACAATGAATTCTTCACTCACGCCTCCCAGAGCTGGAAGGAAAGGCTCGCTGAGGGTTAGTACCTACCGGTAGTTAGTTATACTATACAGATATAATGTGATCGAGGGGGTTAGTGACTGGCTACACAGATAGGGAACTCCTTCCCTTCAGGATTTAATTGCCTATCAATTTATTTTACCAGGAACATTTCCAGGTATTTTTCCAGAAATAACATGGTGTACAATAATAACCCTCTTGGAAATTCAGTACCAGAAAGGACCCATTGATACTACAACATAGCTTCCTAGTAAATACCAGGGGAAACTGAATCAGTCAATACACAAATTCATGTATTATTTAAAACGCAATAGCCAGATATTGGTGGGTTAATCTTGGCCAATATTGTTTGACCTGCTCAGGGGAGTTCACCCACGAGATGCAGGTGCGATTTCGCCAGGAGATGGAGAAGGAGAAGAAAGTGGAGGCATGGAAGGAGAAGTTCTTTGAGGAGTACCACGGTCAAAAGTAAGTCTCCTAAACACCCCCAGTCACAACATCGTTATTTTTTAAGCTCCCTCTTATTCCATGGACCATTAGAAAATTACTTACATTATTTCAATTGGGTGAACATTTATTTTATAAATGGTATATACTCTGAGTACTAACGTTGTTCTATGGCTGCAGGTCTGGCCTGACCCGGGAAGAGTCTCTGAAGTTGACGATGAGTGAAGCGGCCGATGCTGCCGCCAGCGTCCTGGAGAGTGAGGTGGCCTCTGTGGCTGCAGGAACACCCAAGCGCCGCGGTGTGGGCAGGCGGCGGCGGGACGGCAGGATGAGACGGCGAACGCGTGCAGACTTGAGACGCAGGGCACGACGCACCCTCTGCAAGACCAACTCCCCTGCCCTGCAGACCCCTGAGCAGCCGGAGGGCACGCTCCCTCTAGATGCTGTTGCCTCTGTCTCTGTGCCCTCGCCCGTCCCAGAGGCCACCATGGTGCAGGGAGAGGTGGTGCTGCAAGCCGAATCTGGACTGGAGACCCCAGCCCAGTGTGCCTCCCTAGAGCCCACGCCCTGCCCTTCCCCTGTGCCCACGCTCCTGTCTGTGACCCTGCCCGAGCCTGAGCCTGAGCCCACCCCGACCCCAAGTCCCAGCCCCAGCCCTGCATCCATCAGTGCCACCGACGAGCCTGAAGTCACCGCCCGCCTGCTCCCTGAAGAGCCTGTACCTGCCGTCGCCTCAACCTCCTCTCCCTCCTCCTCGTCTTCCTCCTCCTCGTCCTCCTCCCCTTCCTCCTCTCCCTCCTCGACCTCCGAGAGGCAGGGGGCGTTCACCGCCGGCTTGGACTCTTCCTCCTCTTCCTCCTCCTCCACGGCCGCTGCCACCGCCGATCCGCTGGACGATGGGGCTTCCGTGGTCACCTCGGTCACGGGGGGCACAGCCACCAGCAGCCAGGAGAGCAGCCCTGCAGCCAGCCCCACCCCCACTGCCGCCACCTCCACCCAGGCCAAGGAGCAGAAGAGGAGGCCAGACGAGACCCAGGCCTTCTCCAGCTTCCCCGAGAAGAGGCCGCGAATGGAAGATCGTCAGTCCTTTCGTACCACAATCGACGGGGTCCACACGGAAAAGCCGCAGCCGACAGCAGAGGAGCCCAAGGTCCCACCTATCCGGGTATGAAGTCACCATTTGTAATTGTAAGTCTTTATTGTGGCTGTAGTGGGGCAGTGGCAGGCACCCAATTTCCTAAGACCTGGAGTCCACAATCTGTAAAGTAAGTTTGATTATTTTGTGATTTCTGTCACAAAACATTTCAAATCAACTTGACAAAGACTAACTTCTTTCTCTGAAGATGGTAAATCAATAGTGATGATTGACTCTGGGTTTCGGTGTGGGATTATTAGCCAAGCAATGCATGCTAATGTCCTGTATATGGCCTTGGTAAATTCCATATTTGACATGCTCTCCTTGTTTGTGTCCCTCTAGATTCAACTCTCCAGAATCAAACCGCCCTGGGTCAAAGGGCCGCCAACCTACCAGATCTGTCCCCGCATTGTGCCCCCCGGCGAGGGCTTGCGGCGCACGGGGACGGGGGCGCGCACCCTGGCGGACATCAAAGCCCGCGCCCAGCAGGCCCGGGCCCAGCGCGAGGCCGCTGCTGCTGTTGCAGCCACTGGGGACGGGCCAGGGCCTGGCGGGGGCAGGGCTGGTTCTGGGCTACCGGATCGCAGCAGTGGAAGACGAACTCGAGAGCACCCAGGACCCGTCGAGCCCGGAGGAGGAGGAGCAGGAGACGTGGAGGAGCAGGGATCGCCTGCGGGCTCTCATCCGCCTGGAACACAACTACAGCTGTCCAATGTAGAGCCCTCCTCTACCCCAACCCCCCACACAGCTTCCTCGTCCCCCTCCCTGTCTACCTCCTCCAACCCCTCCATGTCCTCTTCCGAGTCCCCGCAGACCCCCACTCCACCCCTACCCACCCAGGAGGAGCGGCTGGGGGAGCTGAGTGGGGAGGAGGGGGCTACACTAACACCACCACCAGTCAAAGGCACCACCAACGGACTCTCGGACAAGGCAGCGCTGCTGGAGCCTGAGTCTGTGTCCAGCCACCTCCAAGGGCGAAGTGAGGAGGCTGACTGTGACAGGACAGCGACCCAAAGCGGTCCCCTGGCACCCACCTCCATCCCAGATTCTCTGCCCAGGTTTGGGGCCCAGGGAGTGGACGTGATCAGGTCCCTGGCTGGCACCGAGCAGGCCAGGGGGGGAGGAGGGGGTGTCATCCAGCATGGTTCCCACCACGTGGGACCACAGGAGAACCCCCCCACCCCGGCTAGAGAGGGCCGCATCCAGGGCGAAAGGCAGCAGTCGCAGCCCCCGGTGAGGGAAAGCGATACAGCCTCCCTCCCTTGTCTTCCACCCTCAGTCAGAGAGGACGACGCAGGGCATCACAGCGACTCCACGGAGACGGCCTCCGACTGCGGGAACGAGAGCCAGGAGGAGGAGCCCCACCTGAGCACATGGCGCCACCACCTTCCCGCTCAGCGCAATGGCAACATCCAGCACCTCCAAAGGCTATCTCAGCAGGCCCATGGCCAGCCTGTGATCTGCAGTCCCCCTTCACAGCAGAACCAGCAGCCGGTCATCCAGGCCCATGTGTCCAACCACCACGGCCACAGCCAGACGGTTATCCAGCCCTGCTTCCCCAACGGCCTGCCCAGCCAGAGTCTCATGCAGCTGGGCCAAAAGCCGCAGCAGCCTGGACACACTCCCCACCCAGACCAACAGGCTCTCGCTGCGCCACACCCCAAAGCCCAGAGGGGGCACAAAACAGATCCCATGGAAGACTACAAAGCGTCCAGCCGGTGCTTGGCTGATGAGGACTGTAGGCTGGGGCTGAATCCCTCTCCCATCGCTAGCTCCAAGAGGCTCCCTAGTTTGGCCCGGCCCGTATCCACAGTGGAGGCCAACAACCCTCTGGTCACCCAGCTGCTCCAAGGCAGCCTCCCGCTGGAGAAAGTCCTGCCGCAGACGCACTCGGCTAGCAAGCTGGAGATCAACCGCCTGCCAGAGGGGCTCCAGTCAGCTCCCCAGTCCCAGCTCAGCCGGCAGCAACAGACCAGGAACCCGGGCCCTCGCTTCAGGGGCCCCCCAGAGTCCAGTACGGTGGAGTCACTGGTCCCCGAGTTGTCCTCTCAGAACCAGCAGAAGTCCCCTGCTGGCCGAGGAGGCTCCCCTGGAGCAGGCCGGAGCTTCGGGTCCTCTCCCCCAGGCACGGTGCCCTCCCGCATGGCCTGCCTGCTGGAGGAGGCCTCCTCTCGGGCCACGGCAATGCAGCAGTATCTCTCCCAGCAGCCAGGTGGTGCTGTGCCCCCTGGGGCCGTGCCCGTCATCACATCCCTCTCTTCTTCGTCCTCTTCCTCCAGACGCAACTCCCAGGAGTCGGCCATCATCCGAGAGTCTCCGGAGAGGCACCACAACAACTTTCCTCAGCCCCGGGCCACCCCGGACGCCCCTTCACCCCCGCACGGTAACCTCTGCCTCTCTGACGTGGTCCCCACCGTCAAGATCAACTGGCACCCTTCCAAACCCCACCCCCCGCACCAACAGCAGCTCTCGCCCGTACCCAGCGTGAAGAGCGAGGTCACCTCCCGGCCCTCTTGCCAAACTCTTGCCAAAACCTCCCCCTCTGGCCCCATGGTAGGCGGTGGGCCAGGTGTGGTGGTAACCAAAAAGGAGGCAGTGAACTCTATGGACGGTTACCTGACTGGAGGAGGGGTAGGAGGAGGTGGGGCTATGGAGGGACTGTTGAACATGGAGATTTCCTTAGCCCGCATGGCAAAGAAGGAGGCGCAGAGCAAAGCTCAGTACTCCTCTTCATCTTCCCCTTCCTCCCTCCCTTTCCAGCTGTACGGAAAGCTGCCCAAGCAGGGCGGGGGAGGCGGCGTGGCGGCGCCCGGCTTCAGCTACACGGCCAACGTGTCTGTGGTGGACGGCAGCGGCTTCTCGAGGAGCATCGCTGACGGCGTCCTGCAGCTGCGTCAGCGCCACAGCGCCAGCCAGAGCGCCACGCTCAGCATCCAGGCGTTCGCAGACAGCGCCGCTGAGGAGGTGGCCCTCAAGTGCTCGTGCCGCCTCAAGGCCATGATCATGTGCCAGGGCTGCGGGGCCTTCTGCCACGACGACTGCATCGGCCCCTCCAAACTGTGTGTGTCCTGTCTGGTGGTCAGATAGGAGCTTTCTCTGACGTTGCCACAGTTTTGGTGGTTTGGTGTTATATGCTGTGCCACCTTCAGCATACCTGCTCCATGTATAAACTGTTAACTAACCTAACACACTCAGAACTTGAGAGAAACAAGGGTGTGGGACATTAGGCTTTGACATGTACATGACCCTCGGAAGTGTTGCCTTGTATTATAAAATCGGTCTGTATTTTTTGTTGCATATTTTTTCTAATGCCGTTATGATTATGTAATTATTATTTTGTTATAATTATTAATATTGTGATTTATTTGGCACGGTTGATTGTAAATTGAGCCTTTTTTCGTTATTCTTTCCTCAAAACATTTACCTCATCTTATCTTGACACACCTGTCATCAGTTCAGTGTGAAAATGGTGGCTGTTATTGTTTGTTTTCCTCTCTGGCCCTGCATGGAGGGGGATTTGTTCTCGTCTCTTTCTTGCAAATAAATATTTTTTTAATCATTAAAGCAAGCATAAATTACATTGTTCTGTTTTTTTGTAAGTGCTTTCATTCCATTTTTCCCTGCACAAAATCAAGTCTACTCTGCAGCTAAGCACAGTATTCAAAATTAATAACTAAGATTGAGCAGTCTGGTGTTAAGCAATGGCACTCATTTTGGATTCTCTGGCAGTATAGTTCAACTTACATCTTTCGTCACACGTAGATATTTATTCTAAATATACATGATTCTTTTTTTTTTTTCTATTAACAATTTGACACGTAGAACTGAACAGCAAGACACATTTGGACCCGTCCAGTGCTGGATAAGTTTGGCACAGAACGTCAGACAAAACATTTATTTAGATTTTTTTTTAAACCTCAAAACAGCATCAAAGAGCATAACACACAGTCCATCACACTGAAGTTCCAATGTAGACAAATAAGTGCTTAAATTCCTTCACAGGTGGATACACATACAGTGAGGTCCAAATGTATTTGGACAGTGACACATTTGTTGTTGTTTTGGCTCTGTACTGAAATTATACAATGACTGAGGTTCAAGTGCAGACTGTCAGCTCTTTTTTTTGTTACACGCTACGCACTTCAGCACTCGGCGGGCCCGTTCTGTGAGCTTGTGTGGCCTACCACTAAGCGGCTGAGCCATTGTTGCTCCTAGACGTTTCCACTTCACAATAACAGCACTTACAGTTGACCGGGGCAGCTCTAGCAGGGCAGAAATTTGATGAACTGACTTGTTGGAAATGTGGCATCCTATGATGGTTCCACGTTGAAAGTCACAGCTCTTCAGTAAGGCCATTCTACTGCCAATGTTTGTCTATGGAGATTGCATGGCTGTGTGCTTGATTTTATACACCTGTCAGCAACCGGTGTGGCTGAAATAGCTGAATCCACTCATTTGAAGGGGTGTCCACATACTTTTGTGTATATATAGTGTATAATTTCAAATCCAAAGTGCTGGAGTACAGAGCCAAAACAACAAAAATGAATCACTGTCCAAATACCTTTGGACCTCACTGTACATTATTTACTACTTTAATTACAGTTCTGCCTTGAGAACCTAATAGTGAATTGCTATCCCACACTCACTTTCTACCCCTAATCCAGAGGTGTTCTATGGTCCGAAGGCATTTGCAGTCTCCCATTATTTGAAAAGATTTCATGTTTAAAAAGAGTGAATTCGGGTAATGCTGTTCGACAATGTGGTCATTTCTTTTCTATACTGTGTAAACGTGTTAATATACTTTTTTTCATGCCTGTAGCCCTCTTGACATTTGCCTTAACAGAAATGGTCTCTTCAGCAAAATTACTTTTATTTGTCACCCCTGTTCTCACCAAGTATATTCAATGAAGAGCACTAAGATATGAGAAGACATTACAGATGTGAACACAGAGAATGAGCAAATACTTCCACACCATTTGGGGCTTTCAGTTCTTGTAAGTCGATCTCAAAAGCTCCCCTGAATTGTTCGTTCACAGTCAAAATCATCATTCTCAGAAAAATCTAATTTACAAAATTCAAAGAGGGAGGAAAGAAGGACTTGGAGATGGGGTGCCAGTGTTAGGCACAAGACAAGATACCCCAAAAGAGGGGTAGATAGAGTTAATGGGTGGGGCATTGAGTGAGATGAGACTTTAGTGTTCAGAGGGGTTGTTGGGATAGTCCTAGGGGGCTGGTGGTGTTGGTGAGGGCTTCTGGGAGTAGGGCTGACCCTAAGTAAGCTCCCAATCCCTAAATCCTTGTTTTTCTAACCTCGACCTCTAAACCTTAGGCACCTCTGTACATTGGATAGGCGTACCTGGGCTATCAGGGAAGGGGGAGATGGAGCTATTACCATATTGCTTCTACTTATCCAATTATTCTAGTCATTCACTTCAACATGAAGTTTCTAGGGGATCAATTTTGAATTCGGGTGGGAACTCATTTTAGCCATTCCGGTGAAGTTATCAGCCTATTTCTTACACAATTACTTTTGTATCCAGAAAGGGGAGTCAAGGGCATAGAGATGGGAACAAGTTAGAGAATGGGAGCACAGCTTCTCGTCTCCTGTCCCTCCCTACTTCTCTCTGTAGTGGAGCATGTACATCTTCAGAGGCTCAGGGAGCGGCAGGCCCAGGATCCTCTCTCTTAGCAGGTTCACTGGAGCCTCATGTAGAAGGGCACCACCCTCCCTACTCTCCTCCCCCTCTTCCTCCTGCTCCTCCTCTTCCACAGGTTCTCCTAGAATCCTGCAGTTCCCCTCTTCTTCCTCCTCCTCTTCTTCGGTGTCTGAGCGGTTGTTGTTGTCATCCATCGGCCCTGGGATGAGGCGGCTCATGAATACGTAGCGGTTGGAGAGCAGGGTGGAGCCACAGTGTTGGGCCCGCCTCCGCCGGAGCCGCTCCCCGCTGTGGGCCAGCCGCCTCCTGGGCAACGGCCCCGGCCCCGCCACGGTCTTCTTTAACGTCAGACGGATAGAGATGCGAGCCAAGTCCTGCAGAGTCCGCACCTCAAACATGGCCGCTGAGGAGGTACACACACACAAATGACGAGGAAACCATTTCACACTCTCCTACATAGTAAGTGATGGAAGTTCTGCCTTCCCATTTTGTAACTAGTCCAACATGCATTTGAGACAACATAGTGTTCAACAACTGTCACCTCCCCCAGTCTGAGTCCCCAGGGCCTGTTTTCACAAAGCCTCAGAGTAGGATAGCTGATCTAGAATCAGGGCCCCCCGCTGTCATATTTATTATAATCTAAAAAGCTAAATTGATCCTAGATCAGCACCCACTGTGAGATGCTTTGCGAATACCAGCCCAGAGCTCCGATATGGTTACTCATCACACAAAGGCTCACTTGGAAAACTACCTCTGCTACATAGACAATCATATGACAGATGTGCTAGTACAGTACTTACGTAAAGGCACTGCTTTGGGTTTACTGTTGTCTCTGTGTTTGGGCAACACCAGTGGGGCAAAGGACACAGCAATTATGTTTTTGGTCTCCCAGCTGTTGTAGCCTGTTCGAGTGATCTTGGTCAACTAAGGAGAGGAAGGGCAATAATGTGTTTGTGTACTGGACATTTTTTTGTAGTAAGCAGTGTTAATAAATATATGTAATTGACATGTTGTATTTATATACAACCTTTCTCTAAACCCAAGGCAAAGTGGAGCACAGCATTAGCTACACACAAAGGAAACAAGTATCAAAATGTGTCAATGTATAGAAGGTATACAAACAATTTCTAGGAGCAGGACCAACAAAGATGAGACAACACAAAGTCTACAACAGAGTTGAATGACAGGGAACATGACACCACAATATATTAAAGTGCTAGAAATAGCACTGGGTGAAGAGGTGAGTTTATCTAAATTCATTCTGGTTTTAAAAGTGGTCATGTCTTTAAAGTCACAATTTAGCCTTGTGAAATTATCCTGATTGCTACGCTCACCATTCTGTTTCACTTCACATATCGTGTCTGTGTGTGGGTCACAGGAGGTTGGTGGCACCTTAATTGGGGAGGACGGGCTCGTGGTAATGGCTGGAGTGTATTTCCATGTGTTTGATGCCATTTTATTTGCTCCATTCCAGACATTATTATGAGCCGTCCTCCCCTCAGCAGCCTCCACTGGGGGTGTGCATGTGCGCGCGCTGACCTTCTCCTCCAATGGCAGCACTAGGATTCCCTCCACTTTGAGCAGGTTCTTCATGTAGTCTTCCTGCTCCTGCTGCACCCCGGCTCCACAATACACCCTGTCGTACTGACCACTCTCTGGGGATATCTCCAGACAGTTCCCCATCACGAAGCAGGGCTCACAGAACTCAAACCTACACGCACACACACACACACACCTATGATTCCCCCATTCCAGAGCTGCGTCTGATGTTTCTTGGATACCTGTAGCACTCCCGACACATTGTTTCCTCAGAGAATCAGCCTACCCACCATAACTGCAGTATGTTATCTTACTAGCTTGTTACAGAGTATACCATTTAACTGGATGCTCCTGATAGCTCCTATGACGCTGGTATACGTTGTTCTTCTTTTCTTTCTATCACTTTCATCATGAAACTCTCCTACCTGTCGAAGCTGTCGCTGGTCTTGATGAAAAACTCCAGTTTCTGGTATGCATACTCAATGACATCTTGGTGCAGCTCCACCCCATGGTTCACGCCAAATGGACCTACATTAAGGGGGAGAAACAAGGTGAAGTCTTATTTTCCATTTAATTAGATAAAGGCTTATGTAAAGCAGCGGGGAGCGTACATGGCTGAGAGTCTCTATGGTAAAAAAAAAAATGTAAGCCACTCTTGCTCTTATAATTTTGTATTTCAACTGGCCAGGTGAGGTTTGTGTGGTCCTGACTCACCCAGTATGAGACCCACCATGGTGCTGAGGTAGCCCGTACCACTGCCCAGGTTGAGGAAGGACAGGCCAGGCTGGAGATCCAAGGCCTCCATCACCTCTGAGTAGATGCAGGGTGCTGAGAGGTGGATGTTGCCGTGCCTCCAGGCCAGGTCCTTGTAGGCGCTGTCTCTGAACTCTTCCAGATAGTAGTCGGCCCTGTCGATGGCCCTAAAGGCCTGCTCCACCAGGTCTGAGCGTATGTACTGAGCCTCCTTCAGGTTGTCAATCAACTCATCGTTGTCCTCCCCCGCACTCACGGCTCCTCCCATCCTCACGGACTCGCTGAGAGAGAGAGAGATGAAGATAGAGTTAGACAAAAGGTGTCTAAAAATACTGATCAATTCATTCAGATTGATTCATCCCCTTCATCTCCCCAAGACTGTTCACTCTTGTTACCATCTGGCAAACAGTATCGGAGTATCGGGTCTCAGAGCAACAGGCTCCGAGACTGCTTCTACAACCAGGCCAACAGACTGATGAACAGCTAACCCTAGCTGTCTACCTGCTCAGACCTACACCTGAGAGATTATTTGCACCTCAGAGACTATCCACACTTTACAGACTATATGCACTGACTCTCCACACATACAACCCTTACATATAAACACACATGCACACATACTCACACAGTCAACGCTGCTGTTCTATTACATTTACATGTACGTTTTAGACATTTAGCAGACGCTCTTATCCAGAGCGACTTACAGTTAGTGAGTGCATACATTTTTCATACTGGCCCCCCGTGGGAAATGAACCCACAACCCTGGCGTTGCAAGCACCATGCTCTACCAACTGAGCTACAGGGGACCTGTACATACTATTTATTCAACTGCGCGACCAGGACACTATCCATTTTATATCTGTAAAAAGTCATACTTGACAGAGGATGTTCATAATTTACAGTGCATTCGGAAAGTATTCAGACCCCTTGACTTTTTCCACATTTTGTTACGTTACAGCCTTATTCTAAAATGGATTAAATTGATTTTTCCCCTCAATCTACACACAATACCTCATAATCACAACGCAAAAACAGGTTTTTATAAAAACTGAAATATCACATTTACATAAGTATTCAGAGCCTTTACTCAGTACTTTGTTGAAGCACGTTTGGCAGCGATTACAGCCTTGAGTCTTCTTGGGTATGACGCTACAAGCTTGGCACTGTATTTGGGGAGTTTCTCTCATTCTTCTCTGCAGATCATCTCAAGCTCTGTCACGTTGGATGGGGAGCATCGCTGCACAGCTATTTCAGGTCTCTCCGGAGATGTTCAATCGTGTTCAAGTCCGGGCTCTGGCTGGGCCACTCAAGGACATTCAGAGACTTGTCCCGAAGCCACTCCTGCATTGTCTTGGCTGTGTGCTTAGGGTCGTTGTCCTGTTGCAAGGTGAACGTTCGCCCCAGTCTGAGATCCTGAGCGCTCTGGAGCAGGTTTTCATCAAGGATCTCTCTGTACTTTGCTCCGTTCAACTTTCCCTCGATCCTGAGTAGTCTCCCAGTCCCTGCCGCTGAAAAACATCCTCACAGCATGATGCTGCCACCACCATGCTTCACCGTAGGGGTGGTGCCAGGTTTCCTCCAGACGTGACGCTTGGCATTCAGGCCAAAGAGTTCACTCTTGGTTTCATCAGACCAGAGAATCTTGTTTCTCATGGTCTGAGAGTCTTTAGGTGCCTTTTGGCAAACTCCAAGCGGGCTATCGTGTGCCTTTTACTGAGGAGTGGCTTCCGTCTGGCCACTTTACCATAAAGGCCTGATTGGTGGAGTGCTGTAGAGATGGTTGTCCTTCTGGAAGGTTCTCCCATCTCCACAAAGGAACTCTGGAGCTCTGTCAGAGTGACCATCGGGTTCTTGGTCACCTCCCTGACCAAGGCCCTTCTCCCCCGATTGCTCATTTTGGCCAGGCGGCCAGCTTTAGGATGAGTCTTGGTGGTTCCAAACTTCTTCCATTTAAGAATGGCCACTGTGTTCTTGGGGACATTCAATGCTGCAGACATTTTTTGATACCCTTCCCCAGATCTGTGCCTCGACACAATCCTGTCTCGGAGCTCTACGGACAATTCCTTCGACCTCATGGCTTGGTTTTTGCTCTGACATGCACTGTTAACTGTGAGACCTTATACAGACAGGTGTGTGCCTTTCCAAATCATGTCCAATCAATTGAATTTATCACAGGTGGACTCCAACCAAGTTGTAGAAACATCTCAAGGATGATCAATGGAAACAGGATGCACCTGAGCTCAATTTAGAATCTTATAGCAAAGGGTATGAAAACCTGTTTTCACTTTGTCATTGTGGGAGTGTAGATTGATGAGAAAAAAAACACACAATTTAATCCATAAGGCTGCTCAGTAAAAGGCACATGACAGCCCACTTGGAGTTTGCCAAAAGGCACCTAAAGACTCTCAGACCATGAGAAACAAGATTCTCTGGGCCTCCTGTAGCTCAGTTGGTACAGCATGGCGCTTGCAACGCCAGGGTTCGATTCCCACGGGGGGCCAGTATGAAAAATGTATGCACTCACTAACTGTAAATCGCTCTGGATAAGAGCGTTTGCTAAATGACTAAAATGTAAAATTATGAAACCAAGACTGACAGAGCTTGAGATGATCTGCAGAGAAGAATGGGAGAAACTCCCCAAATACAGATGTACCAAGCTTCTAGCATCATACCCAAGAAGACTCGAGGCTGTAATCGCTGCCAAAGGTGCTTCAACAAAGTACTGAGTAAAGGCTCTGAATACTTATGTGATATTTCCGTTTTTTTAAAACCTGTTTTTGCTATGCTATTATGGGGTATTGTGTGTAGATTGATGTGAAGAAGAAAAAAACAATTTAATCCATTTTAGAATATGGCTATAACGTAACAAAATGTGGAAAAAGTCAAGGGGTCTGAATACCTTCCGAATGCACCATATATATTGTACTGCAATGTTGAGGGAACTAGCACATAAGCATTTCACTGCACCTTTTATACCTGCTGTAAACTGTGTATGTGACAAATACCTTTTTATTTTATTGAGCACATTCAGCAATGGCTCCAGATAATAATGTATTGCTATATTTGGATTAATCACTGAGAAAACACCTTGCCATTTGCATGAACAGAGGTAGGTTCTAGTTGGAGAAAATAATGAGTTTTGAACATGTCATTTTGGGTCTGAAGGTGTGTGTAAAAGACAGGCCTGTTATAGAACCTCTTTCTTCAGGTCTTTGATTAAGTTCTTATATTATAAACCAGTCAAATAAACCTTTATTGTGTTCTGTTTTCACGAGTAGCCGGGCGGTGGCACTGCCACAGCGCACGATAATCCAAGTGACGGTGGTGACGCCTCCTTTGTAACTGCAGGAATTGGCGGATTCGATTATAATGAGCCGTGGGGCACCGGTGTATGGCCCGTGACGTGACCGGTCAAAAGCGGTGAGGGAGGAGCGCCATCCTCAAATCGAACATTAAAACTCTGAAATGTCCGACCTGCTGATTCGTTGAAAGAAGCACGTGTATAACTACAACCTGTTAGCAAATCAAAAATGTCAGATTCTCCTAGTTCAGACTATCACATGAACACCGCATAATCTGCGACACTCGGTCATGTTGTCAACATGGCAGCATGGTGTATCATCCAGAAATATACATCCCTTTACCATAAAATATACCTTTTAATTTTCAATCTAATTTCATTGGGAAGGCAGATAAGGCGTTTATATCAAAAGCAATCATTTGTGCATGTGAAAACACAGAATCCTACTCGTTACTCCACGTGCTTAATTACATCACTTTTGTTTTGAGCCGGTTTCGCCGTGTGCTTTGAACGGGTACCTGGTTTACACCCAGGAGGCAGCCCGGTTCCAAAACGAATGCCATCAACTTTCACCCGGTGCAAAACACGCTTCCCAGGGCGCCCGGACCAGATAATCAAATCCTCTCAGTGAGGCATATTTTCCACCAATCAACGCACACACAAAATACAGCTGCGCCACTGAATAACAAAATAGTATGTGTTTACATAAATATTGTTATTGTCACCAAAAGTACTGCAACCAACATTTGGGTAAGCATTTGATGCGCATTCATATAGTGTTTTTCTTAATCTTCTTTCAAATAGTTTGATATTGGGGCTTTGTTATTTAACAACCAACCAAAACATGTTCACAAACTGCTGCTGCAACGCGAGCTACATAAAAAAACAAACATGTATCACCTTTGTATCTGATGTTGTCTACGAAGCGCTCTGCAGGGGTACACGGGAGAGAAGATAAATTATTGTCTGGCTGGAGCTAACAAAGAAACTCGCCATAAAAAATACGAAGCAGCGTTCTTTACCTTATGGAAGAGATGGTTAATCGACGCTGCTTTATAGTGTAGAAATCTTGTGTTGTTACCTTCTCGATTTCTCCCATTAACATTCAATAGATGTCACCACAATTGTGGACGTAAACATTGACCAGCTGACACTGACGTCAAGCACACAAACACCAAAATGTGATCAGTCAGTACCCTGGTGGAGAAGGAGAGTTGTACTCATCTCGCATTGGCCAAAATGTAAAATCTCCAATGGGAAATGAACTAGGTAAAATTCGTTTTAAATAGGATATTCGGTGGATGTTCGGTTTTCTCTTGTCAATAGCTCTTAGACAGAGTGACTATGAAAAGAATATATCCTGAATCAGGGGAGGGTGGACAAAATTCCACTGTTTTTTTTGTTTTGTTTATTTGTTTGTACAATTTTTAGCTTTCAATCTTCCATAGCTCTTAGGCAAAGAATGCCATGACTATGAAAATATATTCTGAATCAGGGGAGGATGGACAAAAATGCACTTTTTTTTTTGTTGCTTTCAATCTTCAATAGTTCTTACACAAAGTGTCCATCCTCTGATTCAGAATATATCATTTTCATAGTCATGGCATGCTTTGCCTAAGAGTTATTGAAGATTGAAAGCTAAAAAAAATTCTAATAAACACGAAATGTAAAAAAAAAAAAAAAAGCTGTGGGTTTTTGTCCGTCCTCCGCCGATTCAGAATATATCATTTTAATAGTCATGGCAAACTTTGTGTAAGAGCTATTGAAGATTGAAATCTGAGATCTTATTCAAAAATAATTTTACAAAAGGAAGAAAAAATAAAGTGTGGAATTTTCTCCATCCACCCCTGATTCAGAATATACCATCTTCATAGTTATGGCATGCTATTGACGAGAGTAAACCGAATATCCACTGAACATCTGATATGAAACTCATTTTACCTAGTTTATGTGGTCCTCTGTAGCTCAGCTGGTAGAGCACGGCGCTTGTAACGCCAAGGTAGTGGGTTCGATCCCCGGGACCACCCATACACAAAAATGTATGCACACATAACTGTAAGTCGCTTTGGATAAAAGCGTCTGCTAAATGGCATATTATTATTATTATTAGAAATTAGGCTTGAATGCAATTTTGGAATATCACCCCAATGTTTTTGACCTTGTTTGACATGAAACATAAAGCAGTATGTGGGCTGTATGCCTGTAATATGCCAATTGTAAGCCTATATGCCTATATCATAGAAATCAATTGCTATTTGCATGGAATGCACTTCAGAACATTTATACACATTTTGACTGGTGGACCCACTCTTTGATGGAAAACAAAACTAACCATGTGGTAGTAATAGTATAGTCCAGTGGATAGGTTAAATAATTGTTCCATTTTATGATACTTGGTACACTAATACTAGATACCTTAAGGAACATTTTAAAGATTGGAGGCAGCCTGGGAAGCCTGTCAGTCAACCAGGGCGGCCATTTTAATAGAATGGCTACCATCCGGATTTCCTGTCAGAAGAAAATAGGGTAAAATCATTCCAAACAATATAAAAATGACTTTGTAATGTTATCTACCGACTAAATAAATCCTACAGATAATATAGACAATAATTCTAATCATAAAGTACTCTTAAGACCTTAATGGGGGTCCAGTTGAGGTCATTTTGACCATAGTCCAGTGGCTACGTGAAAACATTGTGGACTTTGAGATAGAGCCACCAAATTTCACACACAGCTAGGGCATGTCTAAATAAGTATCTTCGACTATAGTGCCATCACAGATTTGGACCATTACCCCCCTGGAGGTCATTTCCAATATGGCTGCTGAAAAATAGGATAAGAAACCCAAGATAGGTAACTAGGCTCCGTTCAGAGAGCAAGCAGACGACAGAGACAGTGCCAGAGTTCACATATTTATTGAGGGCTTGTGGTTGGACATGGTTAAGTTGGATTTGTATGTGGTTCTGCAACAAAGGATAAACATTATAAGCAGGTTGCATAACATAAAAGGTAAAGGTCATAAGGATTAATCTATTAAACCAGTATCTTAAATAAGGAAATTACATGACATCTTAATGTTATGACAACTAAAACATGTTGTACAAAAGTGGTGAAAACGTGTGGCAACTGGAAAGAAACTGAGGAATGTCTTGACAGGATTTAAATACATGAAAAACTAAAACGCTGCACACTGCTGTTCATGCTCCCAGGTGATTTTATTGTTACAATGTTTCGACCCTTAGGTCTTCATCAGGCATCCATATCCCAGGTGGGGGTGGAAGGTCCTATATATAGGGGCAGTGCTCAGTAATATCACTTCCTGAAACAGGAGGTAAAAATATATAATATTGGTTCACAATCTCAACATTCAATATATCAAAATATATAACCATACATGAGGAATGTGATAAATATTTAAAGTAATATACATACACTATTCAATTAGGGTAAAAACAGTAGTTTGGACATTTTTAGAACTATAGAAGTTTCAAGTCAAACTCCTCATTAAGGCCAAGAGGAGACAGTGTTGAGCCTGTGGATCCAGAAAGATTCCCTTTTGAAGTAGTTTCCTCTCAATGTCCCCTCCCTTGTGTGACATCTTGACCATTTCTATTCCAACGTATCTCAGAGCGCTAATAGGATGTCCAGCATGTACAAAATTAGCAGGATTTAAATACAAACTAAAGGTGTGAATGAGCTTATCAGTGCAGGCCTGATAATTAGTGACAAGTGTGTGGCGTTGCGAGAGAGTCAACAGGTGAAATCAACTTGGTTGATCAAGTTCATCTCAGTGGTATGCTGCTCCATTCTGAGGGCTTCTTTACAACTGCCAACCAGCTGCATGGGGCCGTATTGGACACGATTCACATGTCCATATCTCAATAAACAATTGGAACATATAGCCCAATGATGGCTTAAAATGTTTGAGGGGGTCTGGAAAACACAATAAATGGCCCATATATACGTATTCTTTAAACATGTTGTACAAAAGTGGTGAAAACGTGTGGCAACTTACTGTTTTCTGTAAATGTTTTCATGGCTAGTTCCAATAGTATACATTTAAACACTCTAAAAAATATATATGGGTGTTCCCTGATGTCTACTGATTGCAATGATATATAATATAATATCTTGTTTTGTGTCAATTTTAAGAAATGTTATACGAAACCTGCCCTGTGCACGTCACTTTAGGTAAACTCCCATAGGAATGCATTATGTTCAGCAGAGAGACAGGTAACCCATTATGATGAGACCTTTCGGTCTTTACACAAAGTAAGTAAACTACTGCATAAAAATGTCTAGCTATAGTGCCATTGCAGTTTTAATAACCTATTATACTCTAAAAGACCAGTTTTCCAAAATGACGGCCAACCAGCTACATTGGTTCTAATTTGACAGGATTCACATGGCCATATCATAAATAAATATATTGGTATATTTACCCTCAAGCCGATACTACGACGGCACTCAAGGAAGTACACTGGACTTTGTGCAAACTGAAAACGGCATATTCTGAGGCCGCATTTATTGTAGCTGGGGGATTTTATTAAAGCAAATCTTAGGAAAACGCTACCAAAGTTTTATCAACACATTGCCTGCTCCTCTCGCGCATCAAAATCCTTCGACCATTGCTACCATCACAAACTTTTACAGATGCATCATTGAGAGCATCCTGTCGGGCTGTATCACCGTCTGGTACGGCAACTGCACCGTCCGCAACAGAAGGGCTCTCCAGAGGGTGGTGCGTTCTGCCCAACGCATCACCGGTGGCACACTGCCTGTCCTCCAGGACATCTGCAACACCCGGTGTCACAGGAAGGCCAAGAAGATCATCAAGGATCTCAGCCACCCGAGCCACGACCTATTCACACCGCTACCATCCAGAAGGCGAGGTCAGTACAGGTGCATCAAAGCTGGGACCGAGAGACTGAAAAACTGCTTCTATCTCAAGGCTATCAGACTGTTAAATAGTCACTGTCACTAGCCGGCTACCACCCAGTTACTCTACCATGCACCTTAGAGGCAGCTGCCCTATGTACATAGTCATTGAACACTGGTCACTTTAATAATGTTTACATACTGTTTTACCCACTTCATATGTATATACTGTACTCTAATCAAGGCCTATCCTATTTAACTATTGCTGTACATAGACTATTCTTCAGATATACTACATGTTCTATCCATATACTGTCCATATTGTCTATACATCCCATCACATATATACATACATACATAGATACAGTATGTAGGTATGTACGGCAGGACCAAATCGGAGAGATAGGTAGGAGCAAGTCCATTTAATGCTTTATAGGTTAGCAGTAAAACCTTGAAATCAGCGCTAACCTTAACATGAAGCCAGTGTAGAAAGGCTAGCACTGGAGTAATATGATATGTTTTGTTCTAGTCAAGATTCTAGCAGCCGAATTTAGCACTAACTGAAGTTTATTTAGTGCTTTATCCGGAGAGTAGAGCATTGCAGTAGTCTAATCTAGAAGTGATAAAAGCATGGATTAGCTTTTCTGCAAAAGTTTCTAATTTTTTTGCAATGTTACGAGGATAGAAAAACGCTGCCCTTGAAATATTCTTGATATGTTCGTCAAAAGAGAGATCAGGGTCCAGAGTAACGCTAAGGTCCTTCACAGTTTTATTTGAGACAACTGTACAACCATCAAGATTAATTGTCAGATCAAACAGCATATCTCTTTGTTTCTTGGGACCTAGAACTAGCATCTCTGTTTTGTCCGAGTTTAAAAGTAAAATATTTGCCGCCATCCACTTCCTTATGTCTGAAACAAAGGCTTCCAGGGTATGCAATTTTGGGGCTTCACCATGTTTCATCGAAATGTACAGCTTTGTGTCATCCGCATAGCAGTGAAAGTTGACATTGTGTTTCCGAATGACATCACCAAGAGGTAGAATATACAGTGGGGAAAAAAAGTATTTAGTCAGCCTCCAATTGTGCAAGTTCTCCCACTTAAAAAGATGAGAGAGGCCTGTAATTTTCATCATAGGTACACGTCAACTATGACAGACAAATTGAGATTTTTTTTCTCCAGAAAATCACATTGTAGGATTTTTAATGAATTTATTTGCAAATTATGGTGGAAAATAAGTATTTGGTCACCTACAAACAAGCAAGATTTCTGGCTCTCACAGACCTGTAACTTCTTCTTTAAGAGGCTCCTCTGTCCTCCACTCGTTACCTGTATTAATGGCACCTGTTTGAACTTGTTATCAGTATAAAAGACACCTGTCCACAACCTCAAACAGTCACACTCCAAACTCCACTATGGCCAAGACCAAAGAGCTGTCAAAGGACACCAGAAACAAAATTGTAGACCTGCACCAGGCTGGGAAGACTGAATCTGCAATAGGTAAGCAGCTTGGTTTGAAGAAATCAACTGTGGGAGCAATTATTAGGAAATGGAAGACATACAAGACCACTGATAATCTCCCTAGATCTGGGGCTCCACGCAAGATCTCACCCCGTGGGGTGAAAATGATCACAAGAACGGTGAGCAAAAATCCCAGAACCACACGGGGGACCTAGTGAATGACCTGCAGAGAGCTGGGACCAAAGTAACAAAGCCTACCATCAGTAACACACTACGCCGCCAGGGACTCAAATCCTGCAGTGCCAGACGTGTCCCCCTGCTTAAGCCAGTACATGTCCAGGCCCGTCTGAAGTTTGCTAGAGTGCATTGGGAGAATGTCATATGGTCAGATGAAACCAAAATATAACTTTTTGGTAAAAACTCAACTCGTCATGTTTGGAGGACAAAGAATGCTGAGTTGCATCCAAAGAACACCTTACCTACTGTGAAGCATGGGGGTGGAAACATCATGCTTTGGGGCTGTTTTTCTGCAAAGGGACCAGGACGACTGATCCGTGTAAAGGAAATAATGAATGGGGCCATGTATCGTGAGATTTTGAGTGAAAACCTCCTTCCATCAGCAAGGGCATTGAAGATGAAACGTGGCTGGGTCTTTCAGCATGACAATGATCCCAAACACATCGCCCGGGCAACGAAGGAGTGGCTTCGTAAGAAGCATTTCAAGGTCCTGGAGTGGCCTAGCCAGTCTCCAGATCTCAACCCCATATAAAATCTTTGGAGGGAGTTGAAAGTCTGTGTTGCCCAGCGACAGCCCCAAAACATCACTGCTCTAGAGGAGATCTGCATGGAGGAATGGGCCAAAATACCAGCAACAGTGTGTGAAAACCTTGTGAAGACTTACAGAAAACGTTTGACCTGTGTCATTGCCAACAAAGGGTATATAACAAAGTATTGAGAAACTTTTGTTATTGATCAAATACTTATTTTCCACCATAATTTGCAAATAAATTCATAAAAAATCCTACAATGTTCCTCATTTTGTCTGTCATAGTTCACGTGTACCTATGATGAAAATTACAGGCCTCTCTCATCTTTTTAAGTGGGAGAACTTGCACAATTGGTGGCTGACTAAATACTTTCCCCCCCCACTGTATAGTGAAAACAATAGTGGTCCTAAAATGGAACCTTGAGGAACACCAAAACGTACAATTGATTTGTCAGAGGACTAACCATCCACAGAGACGAACGGATATCTTTCAGACAGATAAGATCTAAACCAGGCAAGAATTTGTCAGTGTAGACCAATTAGGGTTTCCAATCTCTCCAAAAGAATGTGGTGATCGATAGTGTCAAAAGTGGCCCTAAGGTCTAGGAGCACGAGGACAGATGCAGAGCCTTGGTCTGACGCTATTAAAAGGTCATTTACAACCTTCAGGGGTGCAGCCTCAGTACTATGATAGGGTTTAAAAACAGACTGGAGTGTTTCATATACATTATTTGTCTTCAGGAAGGCAGTCAGTTGCTGCGCAATAGCTTTTTCATTTTTTTTTGAGAGGAATGGGAGATTCGATATAGGCCAATAATTTTTTTGATTTTCCGTGTCAAGGTTTGGCTTTTTCAGGAGAGGCTTTATTACTGCCACTTTTAGTAAGTTTGTACACACCCAGAGGATAGGGACCCTTTTATTATGTTCAACATAGGAGGGCCAAGCACAGGAAGTAGCTCTTTCAGGAATGGGGTCAGGTAAGCAGCTGGAAGGTTTAGAGGCCATTACTATTTTTGTGAATGTGTCGAGAGATACAGGATTTAAATCTGTGAGTGTCTCCATTGATTCTAGGTCCTGGAAGTCCTGTGCAGACTCAGGACAACTGAGTTTTGGAGAAATATGCAGATTCAAAGAGGAGTCCGTAATCTTTTTGTGAAGATGAAGAAGTTCATGAATTCATCACTGCTGAAGTGAAGGCCATCCTCTCTTGGGGAATGCTGCTTTTCAATTAGCTTTACGACAGTATCAAAATACATTTTTGATCGTTTTTATTCTCCTCAATTAGGTTGGAAAAGTAGGCTGATCGAGCAGCAGTGAGGGCTCTTAGATATTGCACGGTACTGTTTTTCCAAGCGAGTCGGAAGACTTCCAGTTTGGTGGAGCGCCATTTCCGTTCCAATTTTTTGGAAGCTTGCTTCAGGGCTTGGGTATTTTCTGTATACCAGGGAGCTAATTTCTTGTGACAAATGTTTTTTGTTTTTAGAGGTGCAACTGCTAAATGTAGATTTTTGTACTCCGACGTCCTTGGGTAGGTGGAGGGAGTCTGGAAGGGCATCTAGGAATCTTTGGATTGTCCGAGAATCTATAGGGCGGCTTTTGATCATCCTTGGTTGGGATCTGAGCAGATTATTTGTTTTGCGATTGCAAACATATAAAAATGGTGGTCCGATAGTCCAGGATTATGAGGAAAAACATTTAGACCCACAATATTTATTCCATGGGACAATACTAGATCCAGGGTATGACTGTGGCAATGCGCAGGTCTGGAGACATGTTGGACAAAACCCACTGAGTCGATGATGGCTCCGAAAGCCTTTTGGAGTGGGTCTATGGACCTTTCCATGTGAATATTGAAGTCACCAAAAATTTGAATATTCTCTGCCATGACTACAAGGTCCGATAGGAATTCAGGGAACTCAATGAGGAACGCTGTAAACGGCCCAGGAGGCCTGTAAACAGTAGCTATAAAAAGTGATTGAGTAGGCTGCACACAGTGCATTCGGAAAGTATTCAGACCCCTTGACTTTTTCCACATTTTGTTACGTTACAGCCTTATTCTAAAATGGATTAAATCGTTTTCCCCCCTCATCAATCTACACACAATACCCCATAATGACACAGCAAAAACAGGTTTATAGAAAGTTTAGCAAATTTCTAAAAAATAAACAACTGAAATATCACATTTACATAAGTATTCAGACCCTTTACTCAGTACTTTGTTGAAGCACCTTTAGCAGCGATTATAGCCTAGAGTCTTCTTGAATATGACGCTACAAGCTTGGCACACCTGTATTTGGGGAGTTATCCCCATTCTTCTCTCCAGATCCTCTCAAGCTCTATCAGGTTGGATGGGGAGCGTCGCTGCACAGCTATTTTCAGGTCTCTCCAGAGATGTTCGATCGGGTTCAAGTCCGGGCTCTGGCTGGGTCACTCAAGGACATTCAGAGACTTGTCCCGAAACCACTCTTGCGTTGTCTTGGCTGTGTGCTTAGGGTCGTTGTCCTGTTGGAAGGTGAACCTTCGCCCCAGTCTGAGTTTCTGAGCGCTCTGGAGCAGGTTTTCATGAAGGATCTCTCTGTACTTTGCACCGTTCATCTTTCCCTCGATCCTGACTAGTCTCCCAGTCCCTGCCACTGAAAAACATCACCACAGCATGAGGCTGCCACCGCCATGCTTCACCGTGGAGATGGTGCCAGGTTTCCTCCAGACGTGACGCTTGGCATTCAGGCCAAAGAGTTCAATCTTTGTTTCATCAGACCAGAGAATCTTGTTTCTCATGGTCTGAGAGTCCTTTGGGTGCCTTTTGGCAAACTCCAACCGGGCTGTCGTGCCTTTTACTGAGGAGTGGCTTCTGTCTGGCCACTCTACCATAAAGGCCTGATTGGTGGAGTGCTGCAGAGATGGTTGTCCTTCTGGAAGGTTCTCCCATCTCCACAGAGAAACTCTGAAGCTCTGTCAGAGTGACCATCGGGTTCTTGGTCACCTCCCTGACCAAGGCCCTTCTCCCCCAATTGCTCAGTTTGGCCGGGCGGCCAGCTCTAGGAAGAGTCTTGGTGGTTCTAAACTTCTTCCATTTAAGAATGATGGAGGCCACTGGGTTCTTGGGGACCTTCTATACTGCAGAAATGTTTGGGTACCCTTCCGCAGATCTGTGCCTCGACACAATCCTGTCTCGGAGCTCTACGGACAATTCCTTCGACGTGGCTTGGTTTTTGCTCTGACATGCATTGCCAACTGTGGGACCTTATATAGACAGGTATTTGCCTTTCCAAATCATGTCCAATCAATTGAATTGACCACAGGTAGACTCCAATCAAGGTGTAGAAACATCTCAAGGATGATCAATGGAAACAGGATGCACCTGAGCTCAATTTAGAGTCTCATAGCAAAGGGTCTGAATACTTATGTAAATAAGGTATTCTGTTTTTTATAAATTTGCAACAATTTCTTAAAACCTGTTTTCGCTTTGTCATTATGGGGTATGGTGTGTAGATTGATGAGGAAAAAAATGAATTTAATCAATTTTAGAATAATGATGTTACGAAACAAGATGTGGAAAAGGCAAGGGGTCTGAATACTTTCCAAATGCGCTGTAGAGTTTTTTTTGTGTGTGTTTTTTTTTTTGGGGGGTAGATCAGCTTAATATTGCAGATAGATTGTAACTTCCATCAATGTAATTGTCTGCATCACTTCCAATCCCCCATGTTTATATATATATATATATATATATATATATACACATACACATACACACATACACACACACATACATACATACATACATACATACACACATACATACATACACATACATATCCTTTAAAAATATAATAATATATTCCCCTATTACTTTCCAACCCGCCACCCTTTCCCTACTTGGAGTAAACTAGTGAACAACAATGCTTAGGCCTCTACTTCCAGTTTATACTTACTATCTACATTTTATGGACACAGTCAATTTTACAATAATTATATTTTGTTTGTTTTTTCTCCTGAACTTCCTCTACTCTGAACCTCTCCGATCATTTTCATGATGTCCATCCGGTTTGCTTCTATATGCCATATCTTTCTAACTGTGCTCTTTCACAAAAGCTCCCAACGTACAACCTATATACTTATTATGGACACAGTATGCTTACATTAGTTATCTTGTTATTATTTGTTGTTAGTTGTTATTAGTCCCATCCTTCAACTCTATTCAACACCACCCAGCTATCTCCTATCACCATCCATATAGGATTTCTATTTGCCATATATATTTCAACTGTACTGTGATGTCTTACAAAAGTTCTGAACCTTTCTATTCTCATTGTCTCTACAGATTGTGAATTGAAAATATTTTTTTTTGCTAAAAGTATTATTATATTATTGATCGATTGACTATGACTTTTCAGATCACCCAGTAATGCTATCTGCAAGGTTAGCTCCAGGTAAATATTGCAATCCTTTAGCCATTCCTGGACCTGTGTCCAAAAACAAGCTACAAATGAACAGTACCAAGTACTGTCGTAGAAGTTAGCAACACCTCCGCCTTTGCGGTATGTACGGGGGATATGGTCACTAGTGTAACCAGGAGGAGAGGTCTTATTTAACACAGTAAATTCATCAGGCTTGAGCCATGTTCGTCAGGCCACATCAAGTTAATGATCAGTGATTAGTTCATTGACTATGACTGCCTTGGAAGTGAGGGATCTAACATTAAGTAGTCCTATTTTGAGATGTGAAATATTATCACAATCTCTTTCAATAATAACATGAATGGAGGAGGTCTTTATTCCAGTGAGATTGCTAAGGCGAACACCACCATGTTTTGCCCGACCTAGATCGAGGCACAGACATGGTCTCGATGGGGAAAGATGAGCTGACTACACTGACAGTGCTAGTGGCAGGCAGACTCCACAAAGCTGGCAGGCTGGCTAAAAGCCTGCTGCCTGACCTGCACCCTATCCCATTGTGGAGCTAGAGGAGAAAGAGCTCTGTCTATGTTGATAGATAAGATGAGAGCACCCCTCCAGCTTGGATGGAGTCCGTCACTCCTCAGCAGGCCAGCCTTGGACCTGTTTGTGGGAGAGTCCCATAAAGCGGGCCAGTTATCTACAAATTCTATCTTTTGGAAGGGGCAGAAAACAGTTTTTAACCAGCATGTGAGTTGTGCGAGTCTGCTGTAGAGCTCATCACTCCCCCTAACTGGGAGGGGGCCAGAGACAATTACTCGATGCCAACACATCTTTCTTGCTAAGTTGCACGCTGAAGTTATGTTGCGCTTGGTGACCTCTGACTGTTTCATCCTAACATTGTTGGTGCTGACATGGATAACAATATCCCTATACCATCTACACTTGCCAGTTTTAGACTCAGCCAGCACCATCTTCAGATTACTCTTTACATCGGTAGCCCTGCCCCCTGGTAAACAGTGTATGATCATTGGATGATTCTTTTAAAGTCTAATTGAGGGTAATGGAGTCGCCAATGACTAGTGTTTTTAATTTGTCAGAGCTAATGGTGGGAGGCTTCGGCGGCTCAGACCCTGTAACGGGTTGAGGAGAGACCTGAGAAGGCTCGGGCACTGACTCCGACTCATTGCTTAGTGAGGAAACCGGTTGAAAGTTTCTATCGGCTGAATGAGCGACACCGGTTGAGCATGCCAAAAGCATTTCTTTCCAGAAGCCATGAGAAAATTGTCCGGCTGCGGGGACTGTGCAGGGGGATTAACACTACTACCTGTATTTCCCGATGGCACAGACGCTGTATCATCCTTTCCTACACTTAAATTGCCTTTGCCTAAAGATTGCGTCTGAAGCCGAGCTTGCAACTTGGCTATCCTCACCATACGGCAATAGTTATTCTGTATATTAAGAGTACAGTGACTGCAATGAGAAGGCATAATGTTACTTAGCTTTATTTTTTTCGGCCAAAAGAGGTCCTGCAGATCTATGTCAAGATAAAGCATCCAGGGTGAAAACGTTTAATAAAAAACGTGTTAAATACAGAGTTTGATTAAATAGTGATTAAGAGTAAAATATACAGACATTTATTCAAGTCAATGTAGGTAGACGTTGCATTTGGATGATGTGTTTTTGATGTGGCAAATTCGTCCTTATATCAAAGAACCAAAGTATTTAAGAGTTTTTGTAGAATTAAGTAGCCCCGTGTAGCTCAGTTGGTAGAGCATGGCGCTTGCAACGCCAGGGTTGTGGGTTCGTTTCCCACGGGGGGGCAGATTGAAAAAAAATTATGCACTCACTAACTGTAAGTCGCTCTGGATAAGAGCGTCTGCTAAATGACTAAAATGTAAATGTAAAATGTAATTAAGGGAGACTTTATTACATACGCAATAGAGCCGAGGTGGTTTGCAAAGCATCTCCCTTTTACCTCCCAGCTCTCAGTTTATATAGTCATTTCACATACATTTTAGCTTAACCCCTCCCTCCTGGGTTCTCCCACCACTGTCTCCAGTTTCCCCCTCTTGACCGCTCCGCCCACTTCCTTAGTCTATGATAGTGGCAAAATCTTACTTCCCCTCCTATGAATGCACAAATAACAGCCCTGTCATGTAAAAATAATAATGTTCAGTTTGAACACTGTTCAACCCTGTCTCACCCTGGCTTGACCTGGAGATTGATTGTTGGACATGGCAGGTCCACAATCAATCTCTTAAACATACCCAAGCCCAACCCCTCTCTCCCCTCCCGTCATGCTGTAATTAATCAAGAAGATGCCCAAAGAGAGACAAAGGGTTTAGCCTGAACTCTGTTCAACCCTAACTCCATTCCCATAATATGCCTTAGGATAGAGGCAAAGGATAACACTCTGGTTTCAGTCACTGATAAATCAGGACAGCCTTGGATTAGGTAAGAGCGAGGAATTCGACCCGAGGTCAGATCCCCATTTCACACACAAACCCAGTGAGAGGAACCAATTCATTTCTTGCCTAGCAACAGAGATGTACCCATGTTTAACCCTGGCTCCGTGTTCGTCATGTTGTGATTAACTTTGTTTATCTAAATGAAAAATCCTCATCATTTTCTGCATCTAAAATTATATAATTCAACAGGCTACTGTGCAAACGTTGATTGAGAAATTATGATGTCATTTTCTTTTTTTGCGCTCCGGCATCAAAGAAAACAGCACTACACCAATGAGTATAATAGGTTAAATCTTAATGGCTCTATATCTAGACATTTTTGTTTAGACTTTTGCTTACTTTGTGTAAAGGCTAAAAGGTCTCATAATATTTTATTTTGGTTAAAATGGGTTACCTGTCTCTCTGCTAGACATAATACATTCCTATGTGATTTAATCTAAAGTAACATGTACAGGACAGGTTTCCTGTCATTTTTCTTAAATTGACACAAAACAGAATATCATATTCTATATCATTGCAATCAGTAGAATACAGGAAACAACCATGTGACTTTTTAGTCTTTACAGTAATTTGGCACGCATTTTCACCACTTTTCTACAAAAACTTTAAAGTATACGTACAGTGCATTCGGAAAGTATTCAGACCCCTTTGCTTTTTCCACATTTTGTTACGTTACAGCCTTATTCTAAAATTGATTTAATTAAATTTGTTCCTCATCAATCTACACACAATGTCCGATTTAATGACAAAGCAAAAACAGGTTTTTAGCCATGAGTTCGAAGGAATTGTCCGTAGAGCTCCGAGACAGGATTGTGTCGAGGCACAGATCTGGGGAAGGGTACCAAAAAATGTCTGCAACATTGAAGGTCCCCAAGGACACAATGGCCTCCATCATTCTTAAATGTAAGAAGTTTGGAACCACCAAGACTCTTCCTAGAGTTGGCCGCCCGGCCAAACTGAGCAATCGGGGTAGAAGGGCCTTGGTCAGGGAGGTGACCAAGAACCCGATGGTCACACTGACGGAGCTCCAGAGTTCCTCTGTGAAGATGGGAGAACCTTCCAGAAGAACAACCATTTCTGTAGCACTCCACCAATCAGGCCTTTATTGTACAGTGGCCAGACGGAAGCCACTCCTCAGTAAAAGGCACATGACAGCCCACATGGAGATTGCCAAAAGGCACCTAAAGGAATCAGACCATGAGAAACAAGATTCTCTGGTCTGATGAAACCAAGATTGAACTCTTTGGCCTGAATGCCAAGTGTCACATCTGGAGGAAACCTGGCACCATCCCTACGGTGAAGTATGGTGGAGGCATTATCATGCTGTGAGGATGTTTTTCAGTGGCAGGGACTGGGAGACTAGTCAGGATCGAGGGAAAGATGAACGGAGCAAAGTACAGAGCGATCCTTGATGAAAACCTGCTCCAGAGCTTCGGGATAAGTCTCTGAATGTCCTTGAGTGACCCAGCCAGAGCCCGGACTTGAACCCGATCGAACATCTCTGGAGAGACCTGAAAATAGCAGTGCAGCGACGCTCCCCATCCAACCTGCCAGAGCTTGAGAGGATCTGCAGAGAAGAATGGGAGAAACTTCCCAAATACAGGTGTGCCAAGCATGTAGCGTAATACCCAAGAAGACTCGAGGCCGTAATCGCTGCCAAAGGTGTTTCAGCAAAGTACTGAGTAAAGGGTATGAATACTTATGTAAATGCGATATTTCCGTTTTTTATTTGTAATACATTTGCAAAGATTTCTAAAAACCTGTTTTTGCTTTGTCATTATGAGGTATTGTGTGTAGATTGAACAATTTAAACAATTTTAGAATAAGGCTGTAACGTAACAACATTTGGAAAAAGTCAAGGGGTCTGAATATTTTCCGAATGCACTGTACACAGTACAAGTCAAAAGTTTGGACACACCTACTCATTCAAGGGTTTTTCTTTATTTTTACTATTTTCTACATTATAGAATAATAGTGAAGACATCAAAACTATGAAATAACACATATGGAATCATGTAGTAACCAAAAAAGTGTTAAACAAATCAAAATATATTTTATATTTCAAATAGCCACCCTTTGCCTTGGTGACAGCTTTGCACACTCTTGGCATTCTCTTAACCAGATTCACCTGGAATGCTTTTCCAACAGTCTTGAAGGAGTTCCCACATATGCTGAGCACTTGTTGGCTGCTTTTACTTCACTCTGCGATCCAACTCATCCCAAACCATCTCAATTGAATTGAGGTCGGGTGATTGTGGAGGCCAGGACATCTGATGCAGCACTCCATCACTCTCCTTCTTGGTCAAATAGCCCTTACACAGTCTGGAGGTGTGTTGGGTCATTGTCCTGTTGAAAAACAAATAATAGTCCCACTAAGCGCAAACCAGATGGGATGGCATATAGCTGCAGAATGCTGTGGTAGCTATGCTGGTTCTACAATGTAGAAAATAGTAAAAATAAAGAAAAACCCTTGAATGCGTAGGTGTGTCCAAACTTTTGACTGGTACTGTATATGGCATTCTTGGGGCATTCTATTGTGTTTTCCAGACATTTAAAGATTTTTTTAAAATCACATTGTCCCTTCAAACATTTTAAGCCATCATTAGGCTGTATGTAGCAATTATTTATGGGGATATGGTCAAGTGAATGTAGTCCAATATGGCCCCATACAGCTGGTTGGTGGCCATATTGGAAATGGCCGCCAGGGGGGTAATGGAAAAAATCTGTGATGGCACTATAGCCCAAAATACTTTAGACATAACCCAACTGTATGTGAAATTTGGTTGCTCTATCACAAAGTCCACCAGTTTTTCCCGTAGCCACTGGACTATGGTCAAAATGGCCTCAATATGACCCCCATGTGTCACGCCCTGACTCAGGGGACTCGTATATGTTGAGTCAGGGTGTGTATATTCTATGTTGTTTATATTCCATGTGTGTTATTCTAGTATGTGTATATCTATGTTGGCCGGTGTGGTTCCCAATCAGAGGCAGCTGTCGCTCGTTGTCTCTGATTGGGGATCATACTTAGGCAGCATATTGGCACTAGGTAGTTGTGGGATCTTGTTCCGTGTTTAGGTTTGTTGGGTGTTACCTTAGGACTTCACGTTTCGTTTGTTTATTGTTTTGTCGTGTGTTTATTCTGTTTAATAAACATGTACGCATTTCACGCTGCGCCTTGGTCTGACCCGTCCTTGAAAGAACATGACACATGAAGGTCTTAAGGGTATTTTTTTGTGCTCAGAATTATTGTCTATATGATCTGTGGAATTTATTTAGTGGGTAGATAACATTACAAAATAATTGTACGCTATTTTCTTCTAACAGGAAATCCAGATGGCCTCCAATCTTTAAAATGTTCCTTAAGGTATTTAGTATTAGTGTACTGTGACGACCCTCCCACTCTGTCTGCCGTATTCTCTCTTTGTTCTTGTTTCCTTGTTAGGATGCCGGTGGGCGGAGTTGGGAGGGTCGTCAGCTACATGGGAAACACCTGGGCCGGGTGTGTCCCAGGATAAATGGACCTCTTCCACATTCATTAGGGAGACTCTCTCCAGGCAGTTACTTTGATCTTGGTTGTGATATTTTTGAGGCCTTTTTGGGTTGTTTGCTTTGGCACTTTTCAACACTTTTCCATATTACATTTATGCATGCAAACACTCACGTACACTACTGATTACTGATTACACACACCATTGTTATTTGATTTAGTTTACTTTAATTAATAAATATATACTTTGAGTACTCCTTGTCTCCACGTGTCTCCCTTTTGTTACGAACTTGAGCCGGTTCGTGACAAGTGGGGGTTCGTCCGGGATCTTGAACTGGTTGTGTTTGGGAGAACGTGGAGTTAATGTCCAATTCTGTAGGGTTTTTCTTTGTAAATTTTGTTAGTTTGTTTGAGTTTGATAGGCCAGTATTGGTTGCCTTTGGGTTTTGTACTGCGTTGGAGAGAGTACATTGGTTAGTTTCCAGTCCCTGCCCAGCCTGGAAACTCTTGCTCTACTCGCTGTTGGGACATCGGTCTGAGGTGAGTACAATCGGCTGTGTACCTCAGTGGGAGATTGGGTAGGGTAGTGACATTTGCTACCCGGAGCTATAGCTTTTTTCCCCTGATAGGCTTAGTGACGTGTTTTGTTTTGGGATACGTTGGGCATGGTTAAATGTTTGTTATTTTTGTGTGGTGTCAGTGGACTGAGCAGTTGTCTCGGGGGCACATCCGTGGCTTGGGGAAATCTACCAGCGTGCTGGGGGTTTAATTCCTTGCCAGCGGGCTACAGTGCGTAATTACCCACCGCAAATCTGCACGAAGACTAGGGTTGAGTTATTGTAGGTTTTGGGGAAGCTCCATATCCCAGCTCTTTTCTGTGGTGCTCGGTGTGATTGTATTTCTCTTGTGTCTGGTGTGCTCAGCAGAGGGGTTGAGAAAGATTATTATGATATATATATATTTAATTTTTTTTTTTTCCCTGATTATGGCGTCTAATGTAGACGAGTTCATTCGCTTTCCATCAGAAGAACTGTTAGAATTATGTACTAAAGAACAGCTGTTGAAGGTTGCTGAACACTACAAGGTTGAAATTAGTGATAAACGTCTAAAAATTCTATTAGGTTAATATTGAAGGCCAATTTGATGGAGAGTGGTATTCTGGATGTTACCACTGGGGCAGCCTCTGCTGAGGACACGTTGTCTCCCCGATATGTTACAATGACCGCTCCATCGGTTAGTCATAGTAGTCTTCTTTTTGAACAGCAGAAGGAACTGCTTCTGTTACAGCTAGAGCATGAACAAGCTAAAATGGAGCATGAACAAGCTAAAATGGAGCATGATCGTGTAAAATATGAAAGGGAATTGGAATTTAAACAGGATATGGAGCGTGCTAAAATCAAGCTGCAACAAGAGCGACTAGAGTTGGTTAGGGAAGGAAAGCTCTCAGGGGAGAGTTTGCTCTGGGAAGGTGACCCAGAGTTACCTAGGGGTCGTTCCTCTTTTGGTCGTAATCCAGACACATTTGATATTGTTGGGAATTTACGGTTGTTGCCCCAGTTTAATGAAAAGGACCCGGAGACATTCTTTTCGTTGTTTGAGCGTGTTGCTGACGCTAGGAGTTGGCCTGATTCTGATCGCACTTTGATGTTGCAGTGTGTGCTGACTGGTAAAGCGCAAGAAGCATATTCAGCTCTTAGTGTAGCAGACAGTGTTAGTTATGAGAAGGTTAAAACGGCTGTGTTACAGAGTTATGAATTGGTCCCTGAGGCTTACCGCCAACGATTTAGAACTTTAAAAAGGGATGATCAGCAGACTCATGTTGAGTTTGCGCGAATATTATCTTCACAGTTCAATCGCTGGTGTTCCGCCTCTGCAGTTATGACTTTCCAAGGGCTGTGTGATCTGATTATGTTAGAACAATTTAAGGACACAATCCCTGATCGTATAGCGACGTACATTAACGAACGAAAAATAAAGACTGTCGCTGAAGCTGCGGTTTTGGCAGATGAATATGTGTTGACTCACACACATTTTTTTGCAGAACCCCGTATTCGGAGTGAGTGGGGGTGTTTGCAGAGATTTGGGCCTCGCTCGCCGAGATACTTCGGTTCCCGGGCAGAGTTTCATTCAACTGGGGTTGAGCCTGATACCCGTGGTAAAACTGACTTTGGTCAAGAGTGTCACTACTGTCGAGAATTAGGTCATTGGAAAAATGAATGTCCGATTCTTAGGTCTAGGGGTAAATTCAGTACAGGTGCTTATGGTAAATCGAGGCCTATAGCGTTAGCAGCGCCTGTTCCACATCAGTTCACTCCTGACGCATTGTCTCATGCCCAGAGCCATGTGAAGGGCTATATTGATCCCGACTATTTACCTTTTTGTTACGGAGGGTTTTGTGTCTATGGTAGGAAGTAAGAACCTAGTGCCAGTAAAGATCCTAAGAGATACAGGTGCCTCTGAATCATTTGTGTTGGAATCTGTGTTACCCTTCTCTGCGGAGACTGATTCGGGGAATAGTGTTCTAATTAGGGGAATAGGTTTGAACACTCTGTCAGTTCCATTGCATAAACTGATGTTGGATTGTGGACTGGTGAAAGGTGAGGTTGTTGTGGGGGTGCGTCCTTCATTGCCTATTGAGGGTGTTGACGTGATCCTTGGAAATAACTTGGCTGGGGAGCGTGTGTGGCCTATCGTGTTTCCATCTTTAGCGGTTTCTACTAAGCCTTCAATTGTAGGGATTCCTGATGAGAGTGCGCAGAATTTCCCAGAGGTGTTTTCTGCGTGTGCAGTGACGCGTTCTATGATCCCTGATGACTTGGTCACGGAACTGGCTAACGAGAATACCATAAAGAAGTCTGTTACTGTTTTCCCTGTTATCCCGTTATCCGTATCCCGCTCCGATTTAATCGAGGCGCAACGGGCTGACCCTACATTAGAAGAGTTGCGGGACCAAATTGTGCCTGTAGAACAGTTGGGAGATGTCGCACAGGGCTATTTTCTCCAAGAGGAGGTCCTGATGAGGAAGTGGATGTCTCATGGTAGTTGTTTTCTGGGGGAGGCGATTAGTCAGGTTGTGGTACCAGTTAGGCTTCGTGAGTTGGTGCTGACAACTTCTCACAACGACGTTGCTGGGCATATGGGTGTGAGAAAAACCTACAATCGCATATTACGACATTTTTTTTGGCCAAGATTAAAGAGGGATGTTTCTGATTTCATCAAAACTTGTCACACCTGTCAATTAACTGGTAAACCTAATCAAGCTATTAAGCCGGTACCACTGTTCCCTATTCCTGTACTCAGTAAACCTTTTGAGTATTGGATTATTGACTGTGTTGGTCCTCTGCCTCGTTCTAGAAAGGGTAGTAATTATTTGTTGACTGTGATGTGTCAGACCACTAGGTTTCCTGTTGCCTACCCTCTCCGGTCTATCACGACTAAGGCTGTGTTAAAAGCTTTGACTCAGTTTCTCTCACTGTTTGGAATCCCTAAGGTCATTCAAAGTGATCAAGGATCTAATTTCACCTCCAATCTCTTTGGACAGGTTCTCCAACAACTCCATATTAAACACAACTTGTCTAGCGCTTATCATGCCCAAAGTCAAGGAGCACTGGAACGTTTCCATCAAACACTTAAGTCTTTGTTGAGAGCTTATTGTACTGAGATGGATAAGGATTGGGAGGAGGGGTTGCCTTGGTTACTGTTAGCTGCTAGGGAGGTTTCACAGGAGAGCACGGGTTTTAGCCCAAATGACCTAGTGTTTGGACATCGGGTGCGTGGGCTTTTATCTGTTCTCCAGGATGACTGGAAGTCTCCCGAGCCTCCTCAGTCCCTGTTATCATATGTGGGTGATTTTCGGCGACGCTTGTATGCCGCTGGTGAAATGGCTAAAGAGGAGCTATCATCTTCACAGGACAGGATGAAGAGCATATATGATCGCCGAGCTGAGCCTCATCACTTTAGTCCAGGTGATCAGGTTCTGGCTCTGCTGCCAATTGGTGGTTCTCCTTTTCAAGCCAAGTTTCAAGGTTCATATACAGTGGTGCGCCAGTACACTGAGCAAAATTATCTAGTTGCCACTCCAGAACGGAGGAAAGCACACCAACTGTGCCATGTAAATTTGTTAAAACCCTATTATGCACGTTCCTCTGAGACTGAACAGGGGGAGTCTACAGAGGACGGTAAGGCTGTTCTTTTGGCTGATATTGTTTATTCCCTGAGTTCTGGTCATGCTAGGTCTGTGCAGGAGCAGGAAGATGTTTCTGGTCCTGACGATTGCATACTGCAGGGTAGATTGAAAAATTCAGAGACACTGGAGATTGTAGATAGCCTTCTTACTCATCTACCTGTTGATGAGCGGAAAGAGAGGGTTGGTTTGATTCGGAGATTTCCAGGGTTGTTTTCGGATACACCTACACGTACAAACTTAATAGAACATGATATTGACATTGGAGATGCTGACCCCATTCGTCAACGGTTCTATAGAGTTTCTTCAGAGAAACTGCGTTGTCTGGATGCTGAGGTCAGGTACATGCTGGAGAGTAAAATAGCAGATCCTTCTTTCTCCAGTTGGGCTTCTCCCTGTATCTTGGGCAGTAAATCGGATGGAACAAATAGATTTTGTACGGACTACCGTAAGGTAAACGATGTCACTGGGCCGGATTCATTTCCTCTTCCTCGGATGGAGGACTGCGTTGGTCAAGTCGGCGCAGCTACGTTTGTGAGCAAATTTGACCTGTTAAAGGGGGTATTGGCAGGTGCCACTGATGAGTAGGGCACGTGAAATCTCTGCCTTTATTACACCTTTTGGTCTGTACTCGTATTCGGTTATGAGTTTCGGACTGCGTAATGCGCCTGCCACTTTTCAGCGATTTATGAACAGGGTTGTCTCTGGTCTGGCCGGTTGCGCTGTTTATCTGGACGATGTAGTGATATATGCAGATGCTTGGGAGGAGCATCTGTCCCGTATTCAGGCCTTGTTCGGACGTCTGGCTGCGGGTCGCCTCACGATGAATTTGGCTGAATGTGAGTTTGCTCAGGCGACTGTTGTATACCTTGGAAAGGTGGTTGGGCAGGGTGACGTGCGCCCTGTTCATGAATATTGATGTGACCGACCATTGGTTGATTTTGTCATGTTCTATCTTTCCTGTTTGTCCCCTCCTAGTCTTGTGTTCTTCTTTCCTCTTAAAGGTTGCTTCCTGTGTAAAGGTTGCTGAGGTCTGGAGAGGAGGATGATGGGTGGGGCAAGTGGAGGTGTGAACATGTACAATTTGTCGGTTTGGGACGCAGGGGCTGGTACGTTGGTCCGGGGTCCTTGTTGGTCCCCGGTCTTATGGGGGGGTGTGACGACCCTCCCACTCTGTCTGCCGTATTCTCTCTTTGTTCTTGTTTCCTTGTTAGGATGCCGGTGGGCGGAGTTGGGAGGGTCGTCAGCTACATGGGAAACACCTGGGCCGGGTGTGTCCCAGGATAAATGGACCTCTTCCACATTCATTAGGGAGACTCTCTCCAGGCAGTTACTTTGATCTTGGTTGTGATATTTTTGAGGCCTTTTTGGGTTGTTTGCTTTGGCACTTTTCAACACTTTTCCATATTACATTTATGCATGCAAACACTCACGTACACTACTGATTACTGATTACACACACCATTGTTATTTGATTTAGTTTACTTTAATTAATAAATATATACTTTGAGTACTCCTTGTCTCCACGTGTCTCCCTTTTGTTACGAACTTGAGCCGGTTCGTGACAGTACCAAGTTTGATACTTTTATCATGAAGTGGAACGATCTCAGAATATTTTGTTCTTATTTCCTGAACCTGCCAACAGATGTCATCAGAGGCACAGAGAAAGTAGCTTAGTCAAAGATATAGTACAGAATGGTTTCTATGCTGAACAAAAATATAATCGCAACATGTATAGTGTTGGTACCATGTTTCATGAGCTGAAATAAAAGATCCCATAACTTTTCCATACGCACAAAAAGCTTATTTCTCTCAAATTTTGTGCACAAATTTGTTTACACCACTCCTTTGCCAACATAATACATCCACCTGACAGGTGTGGCATATCAAGAAGCTGATTAAACAGCATAATCATTCCACAGGTACACCTTGTGCTGGTGATAATAAAAGGCCACACAATATGCAGTTTTGTCACACAACACAATGCCACAGATGTCTCAAGTTTTGAGGGAGTGTGTAATTGGCATGCTGGCTGCAGGAATGTCCACCAGAGCTGTTGCCAGAGAATTGAATGTTCAGCCGCCTCCAACGTCGTTTTAGAGAATTTGGCAGTACGTCCAATGGACCTCACAACCGCAGACCACGTGTAACCACGCCAGCCCAGGACCTCCACATCTGGCTTCTTCACCTGCGGGATCGTCTGAGACCAGCCACCCGGACAGCTGATGAAACAACCAAAGAACTTCTGCACAAACTGTCAGAAACTGTCTCAGGGAAGCTCATCTGCATGCTCGTCGTCCTCACCAGGGACTGCAGTTCGGTGACGTAACCGACTTGAGTGGGCAAATGCTCAACTTCGATGGCCACTGGCACACTGGAGAAGTGTGCTGTTCATGGATGAATCCCGGTTTCAACTGTACCGGGCAGATGGCAGACATCGTGTATGGTGTCGTGTGTGCGAGCGGTTTGCTGATGTCAACGTTGTGAACAGAGTGCCCCATGGTGGTGGTGGGGTTATGGTATGGGCGGGCATAAGCTACAGACAATGAGCACACTTGCATTTTTCTGATGGCAATTTGAATGCACAGAGATACTGTGACGAGATCCTGAGGCCCATTGTCGTGCCATTCATCCGCCGCCATCACCTCATGTTTCAGCATGATAATGCATAGCCCCATGTCGCAAGGATCTGTACACAATTCCTGGAGGCTGAAAATGTCCCAGTTCTTCCATGGCATGCATACTCACCAGACATGTCACCCATTCAGCATGTTTGGGATGCTCTGGACCGACAGCGTGTTCCAGTTCCCATCAATATCCAGCAACTTCGTACAGCCATTGAAGAGGAGTGGGACAACATTCACAGGCCACAATCAACAGCCTGATCAACTCTATGCGAAGGAGATGTGTCACGTTGCATGAGACAAATGGTGGTCACACCAGGTACTGACTGGTTTTCTGATCCACGCCCCTACTTTAAAAAAAGGGTATCTGTGATCAACAGATGCATATCTGTATTTCCCAATCGTGAAATCCATAGATTAGAGCCTAATTTATTTATTTCAATGGACTTTTTTCCTTATATGAACTGTAACTCTAAAATCTTTGAAATGGTTGCATGTTGCGTTTATATTTTTGTTCAGAGTAATATATCTGGCTCAGTCCTCATCCTTTCAATTGTTGTATCTCACAATCATTCCACAAAATATCTGTAGCCATGAACAATATTCATACACTTTTACAATGATTACTCACAATCATAATTAATCGTGACATATTCCATGATGCTTAGTTATAGTAGCACAGTTTTTCTTTATTTCAATATCAACATATTGGCAAAGACTAATCCATACACAGCCATCATCACTAACACATAGACAATACAAAATAAATATACACCAACATCTCCATTTACTTTGTTCTTCATTATCAAATGAATATTAAAAACGTACACATTTCTCCCAGTTCATTGCAAGGTGTCTCAAAATACTTTATGGAATAAAATAAATAATATAAACAAAAGAAAAATCTTTACAAAATTATCAAAACTTGTCGGTTACAAAATATTTGCACTTAAAAAAGATCCCAGTATTTCAAATAAATAATAAGATATATAAAACAATTTATAGTTGATATTTTAAAATATTTCCTCTTTTTCAACAATGCAGAAGAAAACTCCTCTTAATCGCTGTTTAAAAATGTCTTCAGTATCATTTTGTTTGGTAAAAATAAATAAATAGGTCAATAAATAAATGCTGAATAAATAAGCTAAATTAACACAACATGAATAAATAATATATTAAACAGACATTTTTAAGACTCAAATTCATACACAACAATAATAATGAAACTAAAAACGATTCCTGGAAGTGCAACATCTATGCTCATAAATACTATCAACATTACTCAATGGGGTTGGAATAGACTATTTAGGAGAGTATTGTATGATGGGGTATTGGAGCCAGTATACTGCATTCTTAGTCCGTTCTGTACCATTAAAGTGGCTCTCTTTTTTTTGTATTATACCCCTCCAAACGTTCCTAAACAACCACACTAACACAGTTTTACTCCAATGCACTCAAGAACACTCAAGACATAATTGAAACTTCTGTACTCATCCATACACAAGTGTGTCCATTGATCCTGATAACCTTCATGCAAACAGGGAGGGGGAGCAACGTGAAATGGACACATTTTCTCCAAAACTAATAAGAGAAAAATCAAGTCTACAGTATATTCCAAAAGCAATGGATTTATGGATAGTTTCTGGGTTTTGTATACCCACACACCATGTCACCCCGCTCTCTTTCCTCTTCTCCCTCTCTCTTTCGTATGTTCCATTTAGCCTCTTCATCTCTCTTTTAGAGACTACACTTCGATACCTTTTACCGCTTGGTTGATGGACTCCAACAGAGCGCGGTTCTCCGGGTTTTGGTAGCAATCTTTATTGGAGAACATATGGGTCAAGGTGTCCACATATGTATCAATGTTCTGCTCCGACATAGGTTCCTGCTGAAGTAAACACAAGTAACGCGTTAGAGAAAGACAAGCTTGTATGCGTTAATCTGTGCATTTGTGGAGATTTGTGTTAGATCATTTGTAATTAGAAAATGTGCATTTATGCATGTAGGTGTGTAAAACTGAGGTTATGTCAAAATTTTCTCTCTAAGATAAAGTGTTTGTGTGTGCGTGCGTGTGTGTGTGCATGCTCTGAGTGATCCATCCCTGTGTGTAACTCACAATGTGTGGCAGCTGGATGTTGGACAAGCTGCGGATCAGAGCTTGGCTCAGGCCAGACAGCTCCATGTACAGGGCATCGTTTCTCTCCTCGATCTGCTTGTTCTCCTCCTCCATACTCTTCAGGTTCTTCTCCATGGACGAGATCTGAAGCAGAGAACCACAAACCAATCAACAACAGCTTATCAGTCAGCCACAAACTCTCTATACAATCAATGTTTTTATTTCTAATTGAATTAGGAACATCAAGACAGTATTTAGTGGTTATTGTTAACAAGTGGCAGACTCACCTGTGTGTGCAGGTTCATCATGTCATCCTCCATCTCTGAGTTGGACTCGCTCAGTTCACTGATCTCATTGTTCAGCTGCTTGATATCTTCATCATTATCCAGAACTGAATAAATAATAGCAAACCAGATAGAACCAATAAAACAACTAGCAACAGTCAAACATAATTGAAGATCATCCAGTTTTACTGGACCAGACTTGACCCACCTTTTCATGTTGGGACAAATCCTAACTTCCACTTAAGTCGAATTTTCACTTAGTCTCCCATTGACATCAATGCATGACTACGTGAAAATTTGATTTAATGGAAATTAGGATTTGTCCCATTATGGACAAACTGTCACATTAATTATTATTATTGAAAACACTACATATATTGTATGTGGACACCTGCTCATCGAACATCTCATTCCAAAAGCATGGGTATTAATATGGAGTTGGTCCCCCTTTTGCTGCTATAACAGCCTCCACTCTTCTGGGAAGGCTTTCCACTAGATGTTGGAACAATGCTGCGGGGTCTTGCTTCCATTCAGCCACAAGGGCATTAGTGAGGTCAGGCATGGATGTTGGGCAATTAGGCCTGGCTCGCAGTCTGCTTCCAATTTATCCCAAAGGTGTTCGATGGAGTTGAGGTCAGGGCTCTGCAGGCCAGTCAAGTTCTTCCACACCGATCTCGACAAACCCTTTTTGTATGGACCTCGCTTTGTGCACGGGGACATTGTCATGCTGAAACAGGAAAGGGCCTTCCCCAAACTATTGCCACAAAGTTGGAAGCACAGAATCGTCTTGAATGTCATTGTATGCTGTAGCGTTAAGATTTCCTTTCACTGGAACTAAGGGGCCTACTAGCCCGAACCATGAAAAACAGCCCCAAACCATTATTCCTCCTCCACCAAACTTTACAGTTGGCACTATGCATTGGGGCAGGTAGCGTTCTCCTGGCATCCGCCAAACCCAGATTCGTCCATCGGACTGCCAGATGGTGAAGCGTGATTCATCACTCCAGAGAACGCGTTTCCACTGCTCCAGAGTCCAATGGCTGCAAGCTTTACACCACTCCAGCCGACGCTTGGCACTGCGCATGGTGATCTTAGGCTTGTGTGCGGCTGCTCGGCCATGGAAACCCATTTCATGAAGCTCCCAACGAACAGTTATTGTGCTGACGTTGCTTCCAGAGAGTTTGGAACTCGGTAGTGAGTGTCGCAACCGAGGAGAGACGATTTTTACACGCTACGCGCTTCAGCACTCGGTGGTCCCGTTCTGTGAGCTTGTGTGGCCTACCACTTCGCGGCTGAGCCATTGTTGCTCCTAGACGTTTCCACTTCACAATAACAGCACTTACAGTTGACAGGGGCAGTTCTAGCAGGGCAGAAGTTTGACGAACTGACTTGTTGGAAAGGTGGCATCCTATGACAGTGCCACGTTGAAAGTCACTGAGCTCTTCAGTAAGGCCATTCTACTGTCAATGTTTGTCTATGGAGATTGCATGGCTGTGTGCTCGATTTTATACAGGTGTGGCTGAAATAGCCAAATCCACTAATTTGAAGGGGTGTCCACGTACTTTTGTGTGTGTGTATCTATATATATACACAGCCCAGTCAAAAGTTTGGACATACCTACTCATTCAAGGGGTTTTCTTTATTTTTACTATTTTTTACATTGTAGAATAATAATATAATAATAATAATATGCCATTTAGCAGACGCTTTTATCCAAAGCGACTTACAGTCATGCGTGCATAATTTTTTTTTTTTGTGTATTTGATTTAATGGAAATTAGGATTTGTCCCATTATGGACAAACTGTCACATTAATTATTATTATTGAAAACACTACATATATTGTATGTGGACACCTGCTCATCGAACATCTCATTCCAAAAGCATGGGTATTAATATGGAGTTGGAATAATAGTGAAGACATGAAAACTATGAAATAACACATGTGGAATCATGTAGTAACCAAAAAAGTGTTAAACAAATCAAAATATATTTTGTATTTGAGATTCTTCAAATACACAGAGTTCAAGTCACAGACACATCTCAACATCAACTGTTCAGAGGGGACTGTGTGAATCAGGCCTTCATGGTCGAATTGCTGCAAAGAAACCACTACACCAATAATAAGAAGAGACCTGCTTGGGCCAAGAAACACGAGCAATGGACATAAGACCGGTGGAAATGTGTCCTTTGGTCTGGAGTCTAAATTTGAGTTTTTTGGTTCCAACCGCCGTGTCTTTGTGAGACGCGGTGTGGGTGAACGGATGATCTCTGCATGTGTAGTTCCCACCATAAAGCATGGAGGAGGAGGTGTTATGGTGTGGGGGTGCTTTGCTGGTGATTTATTTAGAATTCAAGGCACACTTAACCAGCATGGCTACCACAGCATTCTGCAGCGATACGCCATCCCATCTGGTTTGGGCTTAGTGGGACTATTATTTGTTTTTCAACAGGACAATGACCCAACACACCTGCAAGCTGTGTAAGGGCTATTTTACCAAGGAGAGTGATGGAGTGCTGCATCAAATGATCTGGCCTCCACAATCCCCCGACCTCAACCAAATTGAGATGGTTTGGGATGAGTCGGACCGCAGAGTGAAGGAAAAGCAGCCAACAAGTGCTCAGCATATGTGGGAACTACTTCAAGACTGCTGGAAAAGCATTCCAGGTGAAGCTGGTTGAGAGAATGCCAAGAGTGTGCAAAGCTATCATCAAGGCAAAGGGTGGCATTTGAAGAATCTCAAATATAAAATATATTTTGATTTGTTTAACACTTTTTTGGTTCCATTTGTGTTATTTAATAGTTTTGATGTATTCTACAATGTAGAAAATAGTAAAAATAAAGAAAAACCCTTGACTGAGTAGGGGTGTCCAAACTTTTGACTGGTACTGTATATATATATATATATATATATATATATATATATATATATATATATATATATATATATATATATATATATATATATACACAGCATTCACCTGACAAAGATATAAATATCTTTATATAAATATCTTTGTCAGGTGAATGCTGTATATTAAAGTACCATTTATGTAGTATGTAAAATATATGTATACGTAACAAAAAAGCTGTATAAAAAAAGCTATTTTTGTCCTCCGAAGAGGATGGATTGATTTGTTTTAGATTTGTTGTTTTACTGTCAGATGAAACATTTAAGTTATGTCCAGACTTACCATCGCTGGCCCTGAACTTTGCTGTAATGTACTCATCTCCAGGAAACCTGGTTCTCTTCTTATTAGCGGAGGCTCTGGGACAACCAGAGAGACTGGGAACAACAGAAGAGGAAAAGAGAAATAAGGCTAGTGATGGAGCGCTGCTAGAATAGGGCCAATGTGACTAGATACTAGTTAGTTTATTTTATTTTAATATGCCATCAGTTTTCTTTACACAGCATGTTTTGCCATGCTTTAAAAACCTGTCTAGATGTAAACATCTGCTTAGAGCTGTCCGTCCGACCAAACTGAGCAACCGGGCAAGAAGGACCTTGGTCTGGGAGGTGACCAAGAACCCAGTGACCACTCTGAGAGAACTACAGAGTTCCTTGGCTGAGATGGGAGAACCTGCCAGAAGGACAACAGTCTCTACAGCACTTTACCAATCTGGACTTTATAGGAGAGTGGCCAGACGGAAGCCACTACTGAGAAAAAGGCACATGACAGCACGCCTGGAGTTTGCAAAAAGGCACGTGAAAGCATAAGGCAAAATATTATGTGGTCTGATGAGAAAAAAATTGGCCAAAACTTTTTGGCCTGAATGCAAAGCACTATGTCTGGAAAGAACCAGGCACAGCTCATTACCCGTCTAACACCATCCCTACTGTGAAGCATGGTGGTGACGTCATGCTATGGGGATGCTTTTCAGTGGCAGGGACTGGGAGACTGGTAAGGATAAAGGAAACAATGAATGGAGCCAAATACAGGCAAATCCTTGATGAGAATCTGCTTCAGAGTGCAAATGACCTTAGACTTGGGGCAAAGATTTACATTCCAACAGGACAATGACCCGAAGCATACAGCCAAAGCAACGCTGGACTGGCTTCAGAACCAGAATGTGTAAGTCCTTGAATGGCCCAGCCAAAGCCCAGACTTGAATCTCATTGAAAATCAGTGGAAAGACTTGAAGATTGCTGTTCACCTCCGCTCCCCATCTATTTTAACAGAGCTAAAGAAAATCTGCAAGGAAGAATGGGAGAAAATCCCCAAATCCAGATTTTCAAAGCTGATACAGACATACCCAAGTCACGGGGTATGAATACTTTCTGAAGGCACTGTAGGTTAATAATATTTCAGGTTTAGGCCCAGCTGTTTGTATTATGTTTGTAAGAACACAAACAAAAACCTTTTTTTGAATTTGATGAAGTGTAATACCTGCGGTGTGTGAGGAAGCTGCCATTGGCGTGTCCTGATCCGTCACAGCCGGGGGTGGGACAGGTGGGTCCCTCAGTCTTAAAGGCCTTCCAGGAGAAAGGAGAGCCGTTAAGGAGCCCCTCCTTCTGACGCCGCGCTGCCAGGGGGCACCCGTAGGCACTGCGGTGGGTGGCATACTTCCCACTGATGTGGCCTAGGCTGTCACAGCCGGGCACCGGGCATCTACTAATGGAGGGAGGGAAGCCAGGGTCAACGGTGGAGGAGAGGGGAACGAGAGAGAGAGAGGAAAGCAATCAGTATTCGTTTGAGAGCTAGAGGCGTTTGAGAGCTAGAGGGCCGAATAAAGGGCAATCCGTTGTGTGGATCGTAAAGAAAAGCAAACAAATGGTTTGCCGCGGACCAACCTTAGAAGCTCAGAGTCTTCCTTGTCATCCTTGGTGGGTGTTGTCTTGACAGCACCTTTCTTAGCACGAGGGCATCCAGACAAACTGACAGAGACATAGAGAGGAAAATAAGGATTCTAATACAGTCCTTTTTAGACTATCTTCCAGTAGGAATGACTAGGATGAAATAAAAATAGAAACAAAAGCAATAAACTATCTGTGTATACCTTCTATGGGAGGCGTAGTTTCCAGTGATGTGACCTGATCCATCGCATCCAGGGGTCGGACACCTGGGGGTCAACCAGACAGAGGTCAGAGGTCAGCACAAGTCATGTCAGCATAGCATAGCAAATGTAAAGATCATATGAACGTTTTTTCTCATAAAAGTAGCTAACATTCTTTCTCTATAGGATAGCAATTTGTTTGATACAGGAGATCGCAGCAGAGGGAAGACTCATCCCTGCACATTGCAGTGACAATACAAAGATCAGCAGGGTTCAGTCATGTCAGTATAAAGTAGGGTTAGAACAGGGATAGGGATCTCTGGTCCAGGAGGCCCACAGTGTGTGCAGGCTTTTATTTCAGCCCAGCACTAACACACCTAATTCAAATCCTTGACTAATCATGATCTTCAAGTCAGACAACTGTTAGGTTTGTAGATGTGTTGGAGCTGAACTGGAACCAATGCCTGCACACACATGCAGCTCTCCATGAGCAGAGTTGCCCCTGGGTTGGAAGGAAGGATGGAAGGGGGAATACAAGCACAGACATACTTTAGTTCAGCAGAGTGGGCAGCCATGAGGGTCCGAAGAGACTTATCAGCAAGAGGACAGCCTGACAGACTGGAAGATATGGAAAATATAGAGAGAGAAGGAGGGAGAGAGAGAGAGAGAGAGGGAAGGAGAGCGATGGAGAGGATATTGTGAAGTAATTTAATAAGGGGCAGAATAAAGGAAAGGGCTCGATCCCAATCACAACAATGAATATTGTTTACAGGATTCATCGTAGCACAGGATAAGAGAGCAATAGAGTATAGTAATTATTGAAAGTTCTGGATTTGTAATGCAGATTTGTAGATTAGTTGACATTCAGTATCAGTGCCTGAAAAACACTATAAATGCAGTTGTATGCAGTTGTAAGACGGAAAATGTGAAACAGCGCTACCGACTGCATTGGTTGAAATGCAGGGGAGTGGGGCTGTGTCATACCTCCGATGTGACGCGTAGTTTCCAGTGATGTGCCCACTGCCATCACAACCTGGGGTGGGACATCTGGAGATAATTGGAAATTAATTAATTAATTGAAAACATAGTGACGGTGGATGGCAGTACTACTTTGAACTATGTCCTTTATAATAGTTATGTGTCAGCCTTGTGATTAGAGTACTCCATAGATAGAAAATTTAAAATTGGGATTATTTATCTCTTATAATGTTGTTATGAATGCTGGACTGAAGTTATTTTATAGCAGACTTACAGTAGAACTTCTTTTTTGCAGTCTTTGGGCGAGAACTGAACCTTGAAGCTGGACGTGGTGACCTCGCCTGGGTACTTCCTGTCCTCCATGCTCTCCTGAGTGATGTCATCATCCTCTGCATCAGAGGAGGTGTAGGAGTGGGCCACAAAGTCCATCTGGGGGAAGGTCAAACAAACACAGGTAAGGATGGAGAGAGATTATACCTTATAATTTCATCCATCCCTTATTCAAACCAGGATGTCCCATTGAGACAAAAAAGCAATTTTACAAAGAAGACCTGGCAAAGATGGCAGCTCCAGCATAAAAAATCATGCAATCAGAACATAGTCACACAAGTCTCGCCTTAGCATATTTCCAATTGTTGTTCATCACTGGAAGCTGGGGCTAGAACACACACTACCCACTGGGCACACCACATCATTTCAACGTGGAGAATTGGGTAATAGTTAGTAGATATGTTGATCAATGAGATTCCAGCCTATTTTCACCCACTCAAAAAGACAGCCAAACGTTTGTTGAATTCCCAATGTGTTATCACTATGCTTTCAACCATCTAAAAGCACAACCAAAGTTCAAATGGGAATACAATGTCAGATATTTTGTTTATTTATACAACAACTTAATGTGTTATCACTGTGCTTAACTAATCTAATAGCACAACTAAATGACCTGGATTGCAGTTAGTTGAGGTTACATTAAAGTACATGGTGCAAGTGATCAATGCTGTTTGAGATTCTGTGCAGATTATTATAGCAATTGTGAAGATTTCCACAGACCTGCAACCCTGAACATGCACACTTTCTATGATTACATAAGAATACATGTATTGTTACAGTAACCTCAAAATGTGGCCATGGATGTGTTACTAATTTTAAGGTTTAATAAATACTGTTACATTAGTTCGTAAGATAGCCTTAACATTAGGTTATTTACTGTCTTACAAAAGTAATATTGAATTGTGTTTGGTTGACAACGCAACCAAATATCAACTTTTGAAGGAGATGAACAATGCCTTGCAAAAGTATTCTTCCCCGTTGCCGTTTTTTTCCTATTTTGTTGCATTACAACCTGTAATTTAAATTGATTTTTATTTGGATTTCATGTAATGGACATACACAAAATTGGTGAAGTGAAATAAAAAAGATTAATTGTTTCAAAAAATCTAAAAAATAAATAACAGAAAAGTGGTGCGTGCATATGTATTCACCCCCTTTGCTATGTAGCCCCTAAATAAAATCTGGTGCAACCAATTACCTTCAGAAGTCACATAATTAGTTAAATAAAGTCCACCTGTGTGCAATCCAAGTGTCACATGATCTGTCACATGATCTCAGTATATATGTACACCTGTTCTGAAAGGCCCCAGAGTCTGCAACACCACTAAGCAAGGGGCACCACCAAGCAAGAGGCACCATGAAGACCAAGGAGCTCTCCAAACAGGTCAGGGACAAAGATGTGGAGAAGTACAGATCAGGGTTGGGTTATAAAAAAATATCCAAAACTTTGAACATCCCACGGAGCACCATTAAATCCATTATTAAAAAATGGAAAGAATATGGCACCACAACAAACCTGCCAAGAGAGGGCCGCCCACCAAAACTCACGGACCAGGAAAGGAGGGCATTAATCAGAGAGGCAACAAAGAGACCAAAGATAACCTTGAAGGAGCTGTAAAGCTCCACAGCGGAGATTGGAGTATCTGTCCATAGGACCACTTTAAGCCGTACACTCCACAGAGCTGGGCTTTACGGAAGAGTTGCCAGAAAAAAGCCATTGCTTAAAGAAAAAAATAAGCAAATACGTTTGGTGTTCGCCAAAAGGCATGTGGGAGACTCCCCAAACATATGGAAGAAGGTACTCTGGTCAGATGAGACTAAAATTGAGCTTTTTGGCCATCAAGGAAAACGCTATGTCTGGCGCAAACCCAACACCTCTCATCACCCCGAGAACACCATCCACACAGTGAAGCATGGTGGTGGCAGCATCATGCTGTGGGGACGTTTTTCATCGGCAGGGACTGGGAAACTGGTCAGAATTGAAGGAATGATGGATGGCGCTAAATTCAGGGAAATTCTTGAGGGAAACCTGTTTCAGTCTTCCAGAGATTTGAGACTGGGACGGAGGTTCACCTTCCAGCAGGACAATGACCCTAAGCATACTGCTAAAGCAACACTCGAGTGGTTTAAGGGGAAGCATTTAAATGTCTTAGAATGGCCTTGTCAAAGCTCAGACCTCAATTCAATTGAGAATCTGTGGTATGACATAAAGATTGCTGTACACCAGCGGAACCCATCCAACTTGAAGGAGCTGGAGCAGTTTTGCCTTGAAGAATGGGCCAAATTCCCAGTGGCTAGATGTGTCAAGCTTATAGAGACATACCCCAAGAGACTTGCAGCTGTAATTGCTGCAAAAGGTGTCTCTACAAAGTATTGACTTTGGGGGGGTGAATAGTTATGCGCGCTCAAGTTTTCAGGTTGTAAGGCAAGCCACTGTATCTTCTGCTTAGATAGATCCATCTGTGCCACTGAGTCTGGCTTAATTCCAGTTTGTCTATATATTAATAATTTACATGTTGGATTCACGTCTCCATTTCAACCAAAAATCTAAGTTAGAGAATAGGACTAAATCAAATCAAACTTGAAATGCACTTTAAATACAGTTTGATTTGATTTAATCACATTCTTTAACTTTTATTTTTGGTTGAGATGGAGACGTGAATCAAACATATTTATTATCAACTTGTAGATTACATTTGAAATCAACCAAAGCTTGAAACCCTAGGCCTATATATATTGTCTATTTAAAAAAAATCCTGTGCTGAATTTAAACAATAGCTGTTGATGACTTCCCAAATGCTATATAGGCCTAAATAGCATCATTGATGATATATGATTGATAAAGTATGGTTACATTTAATTTGTTCTGTTGAACCAACCTTTTGGAATGACTTCGATAATCATTCTCACGATAGCACAACACGATAGCAACAATCATTCTTACGATAAGACATTGGTACTAGTCAGTGACAAAATCAAAGCTAAGCAAGGTTGGACTTCGTTAAAACCCTGGATGGGAGACCGAAGAGATAGCTGTAGATAGATCAACTCTCCAGTAGGAGGTGCTGTCCAGCATATAGTTTTTTCTTATAGTGGATATTACATTGAAGATCTGATGTTCTTTCAAAGGTACAACTTCAACATATTTTATACAAGGTTTGTCTATGTTGAAAATTGGTTACCATGATGATATAATCCTGTGGTTGAAATGTTTTCCTCAAAACAACAGTTTAGGTTGATAATTTTTTTCGAATCCAATGTATTTTCCACGTAGATTCCACATCACAATACGTTGACAGATTACGTTGAAACAACGTTGATTTAACCTCTCTCAAGACTATAACATTATCATAATTCCAATGGTTTGGTGTTATTCACGGACATGGCGTAATGCAGGTACCTCATCTTGCTCCTCCTCCTCTTTGGGACAGTTTGGCTTGGTGAAGTCCAGAGGCCCTTCCCACTCCTCCTGCAGGTGGGCCTGGGACAAGGGAACACCTCCCGGTTGCTGCGAGGAAGAGGAGGAGGATGAAGAGGGGTCTGGTGATTGCATCCCTTCCCTCTTGATGGGCTTCTTCATGCTCAGGTCCAGTGTCCCATTCTCATCCACTTCAATATCAATTTCCTGAAGGTACAAGGACTATGTTAGCGTGAGTGTGATTGTGTGTGTGTGTGTGTACCAGTGGAGGCTGCTGAGGGGAGGACAGCTCATAATGTCTGGAATGGAGTAAATGGAATGGCATCAAACCCATGGAAACCATGTGTTTGATGCATTTGATAACATTCCACTGATTCCGCCCCAGCCATTACCACGAGCCCATCCTCCTCAATTAAGGTGCCATTTACATTTACATTTACATTTACAAGGTGCCACCAACCTCCTGTGGTGTATACATATGTAGGATCCTAATTTGATCACTATTTTGCAGATGAGCTTCTTGATTTACATAAATTCACACACAAAAAAACACTAACATACGGTTATATTAGCAGTATTGCACTTTTCATGTAGCCTACTTTTGGCCAGCTAATAGCCTAACAACAGATCAAGCAACATTATGGACTAAACGTTCAAATCCTGTTATTATTTTTGCTGTGACAATATAGGTCAAATTAAGATACTACACCTGTATATTTGTGTACATTGATGATAAAAGTTAGAAGCTCTATCAAGATCAGATTGATTCACCAGAAAGTGCATGGTCAAGTAATGCAGTGTGTCCAATAAATACTTTAAGAGGGAAAGACATTGTAAAGTCAACTACTAAAGCATGGCGCTTGCAACGCCAGGGTTGTGGGTTCGATTCCCACAGGGGGCCAGTATGGAAAATGTATGCACTCACTAACTGTAAGTCGCTCTGGATAAGAACGTCTGCTAAATGACTAAAATGTAAACTACCAACACCAAAAGGATAGGCTGGGCTGAGCTGGGTAGCAGAGAGGCCTACCTTGCCGGCTGGGTCCTGCTGTTTGGTGCTAAGGTTCTCGGGCCTTTCCCAGCAGCGAGTGGACAGGTTCAGGATGGCAGTGGCAGCCATGTGAGCAGCCTCAGCATCATGGGAGTAATCGTAGCCGCTGGAGGACGAGGAGGAGCTGCTCTTTGCATATCCTCCTGACAAGCTATGGCTTGGGGACGAGGCCTTAGGGAATGGTTTAGCTGTGGAGGAAAGAGAGGGTGGGAGTCCAAATGAGAATTCATCCTCCCAGTAGAACATGCACCAAGATACTATTACAGATCTCCCTATAACCAGCAGGGTTGTGATCCAAGACTACCGACCAATTTCTCTCATGAACACTAACGTGACAAGTGAAAGTTATGTTTTGGTAAGAATGGTTTCCAACAGAAATTCAACAAATGCCAAGATCATATTTTTTTTATATAGGGGATTGATCAGCTATGAAATTAGCAGATAGAATTGGATTCTATCAAATAACATTACTTGCATCATTTCTAATCCCCTGGTTGGTGGACTTGGTGGAAACATAAAAATTAAATATACAGTGCCTTCTGAAAGTATTCATACCCCTTGACTTATTCCACATTTTGTTGTTTTACAGCCTGAATTCGAAATGGATTCGATTTTTTTTGTCAACCATCAACACACAATACCCCATAATGACAAAGTTAACTTTTTTTGTTGTTGAAATTTTAGCAAATGTATTGAAAATGAAATACAGAAATATCTTATTTACATAAGTATTCAGACCCCTGAGTCAATACTTTGTAGAAGCACCTTTGGCAGCGATTACAGCTGTGAGTCTTTCTGGATATGTCTCTAAGAGCTTTCCACACCTGGATTGTGCAACATTTGCCCATTATTCTTTTCAAAATTCTTGTGTTTTAGGTTATTGTCCTGCTGAAAGGTGAATTAATCTCAGTGTCTGGTGGAAAGCAGACTGAACCAGGTTTTCCTCTAGGAACAGCTCTATTCTGTTTTGTTTTTTTATCCTGAAAAACTCCCCAGTCCTTAACGATTACGAGCATACCCATAACATGATGCAGTCACCACTATGCTTTTGACAATATATAGAGAGTGGTACTCAGTAATGTGTTGTATTGGATTTGCCCCAGACATAACACTTTGTATTCAGGACAAAAAGTTAATTGCTTTGCCACATTTTTTGCATTATTACTTTAGTGCCTTGTTGAAAACAGGATGCATGTTTTGGAATATTTTTATTCTGTACAGGCTTCCTTCCTTTCACTCTGTCAATTAAGTTAGTATTGTGGAGTAACTACAATGTTGTTGATCCATCCTCAGTTTTCTCCTATCGCAGCCATTCAACTCTGTAACTGTTTTAATGTCACCATTGGCCTCATGGTGAAATCCCTGAGCGGTTTCCTTCCTCTCCGGCAACTGAGTTAGGAAGGACGCCTGTATCTTTGTAGTGACTGGGTGTATTGATACACCATCCAAAGTGTAATTAATAACTTCACCATGCTCAAAGGGATATTCAATGTCTACTTTATATTTTTACCCATCTACCAATAGGTGCCCTTCTTTGCGAGGCATTGGAAAACCTCCCTGGTCTTTGTGGTTGAATCTGTGTTTGAAATTCACTGCTCGACTGAGGGACCTTACAGATAATTGTATGTGTGGGGTACAGAGATAAGGTAGTCATTAAAAAAATTATGTTAATCACTATTATTACACACAGAGTAAGTCCATGCAACATATTATGTGATTTGTTAAGCAAATTTCTACTCCTGAACGTATTTAGGCTTGCCATAACAAAGGGGTTGAATACTTATTGACTCAAGACATTTCAGCTCTTCAAATTAATTTGTAAAAATGTCTAAAAACATAATTCCACTTTGACATTATGGGGTATTGTGTGTAGGACATAAAGCCTACATTTAAAATATATATATATTTTTTTAACACAACAAAATATGGAAAAAGTCAACGGGTGTGAATACGTTCTGAAGGCACTGTGTGTGTGTGTGTGTGTGTGTATGTGTATGTGTGTGTATATATACAGTGGGGAGAACAAGTATTTGATACACTGCCGATTTTGCAGGTTTTCCTACTTACAAAGCATGTAGAGGTCTGTAATTTTCAGAAAATCCAAAAAATCACATTGTATGATTTTTAAGTAATTAATTTGCATTTTATTGCATGACATAAGTATTTGATCACCTACCAACCAGTAAGAATTCCGGCTCTCACAGACCTGTAAGTTTTTCTTTAAGAAGCCCTCCTGCTCTCCACTCATTACCTGTATTAACTGCACCTGTTTTAACTCGTTACCTGTATAAAAGACACCTGTCCACACACTCAATCAAACAGACTCCAACCTCTCCACAATGGCCAAGACCAGAGAGCTGTGTAAGGACATCAGAGATACAATTGTAGACCTGCACAAGGCTGGGATGGGCTACAGGACAATAGGCAAGCAGCTTGGTGAGAAGGCAACAACTGTTGGCGCAATTATTAGAAAATGGAAGAAGTTCAAGATGACGGTCAATCACCCTCGGTCTGGGGCTCCATGCAAGATCTCACCTCGTGGGGCATCAATGATCATGACGAAGGTGAGGGATCAGCCCAGAACTACACGGCAGGACCTGGTCAATGACCTGAAGAGAGCTGGGACCACAGTCTCAAAGAAAACCATTAGTAACACACTACGCCGTCATGGATTAAAATCCTGCAGCGCACGCAAGGTCCCCCTGCTCAAGCCAGCGCATGTCCAGGCCCGTCTGAAGTTTGCCAATGACCATCTGGATGATCCAGAGGAGGAATGGGAGAAGGTCATGTGGTCTGATGAGACAAAAATAGAGCTTTTTGGTCTAAACTCCACTCGCCATGTTTGGAGGAAGAAGAAGAATGAGTACAACCCCAAGAACACCATCCCAACCGTGAAGCATGGAGGTGGAAACATCATTCTTTGGGGATGCTTTTCTGCAAAGGGGACAGGACGACTGCACCGTATTGAGGGGAGGATGGATGGGGCCATGTATCGCAAGATCTTGGCCAACAACCTCCTTCCCTCAGTAAGAGCATTGAAGATGGGTCGTGGCTGGGTCTTCCAGCATGACAACGACCCGAAACACACAGCCAGGGCAACTAAGGAGTGGCTCCGTAAGAAGCATCTCAAGGTCCTGGAGTGGCCTAGCCAGTCTCCAGACCTGAACCCAATAGAAAATCTTTGGAGGGAGCTGAAAGTCCGTATTACCCAGCGACAGCCCCGAAACCTGAAGGATCTGGAGAAGGTCTGTATGGAGGAGTGGGCCAAAATCCCTGCTGCAGTGTGTGCAAACCTGGTCAAGACCTACAGGAAACTTATGATCTCTGTAATTGCAAACAAAGGTTTCTGTACCAAATATTAAGTTCTGCTTTTCTGATGTATCAAATACTTATGTCATGCAATAAAATGCAAATTAATTACTTAAAAATCATACAATGTGATTTTCTGGATTTTCTGGATTCCGTCTCTCACAGTTGAAGTGTACCTATGATAAAAATTACAGACCTCTACATGCTTTGTAAGTAGGAAAACCTGCAAAATCGGCAGTGTATCAAATACTTGTTCTCCCCACTGTATATTATTTTAAAATCATACTGGATTCCAAGTGTATGGGCCAATCACTATTCTTAATTACAACCCTAAGATGTCGACAGACTAACTAATCTTTCCCAGTACACTACCATTTTACTATTTACTTCTGCAATACATCCTTCTATTTTACTGTGATGTCTTACGAGGGTCTTGAACCTCTCTATTTGTACCATTTCTACCGAGATTGCCCTAAAAATAAATACCTTTACCTAAGAGTATAATTATATTTCCCATTGATTGATCGTGGTTTTTCAGATCTCCTAACAGTACTGTTTGTAGGTCCATCTGAACAGACATTATGACTTAACAACCACTCATGGACCTGACTCCAAAAGCGAGCCACCGAAAGACCATCCCAAAAGAGATGATCTATTGATTCTGGTTCCTCGAGTTCGCAGAGGGCTGACTGTTCAATTCCCCATATATTAAACATTATTTTTGTAGCGAGAATTTTATATAATAGTTTACATATAAAATCATTAATTGATGTGTAAATTGTTGTTTTGTATATCAGTTCATAAACCTGATGCCATGGTATTGGGACATTGAAAATCTGTTTGCAACTATCTTGAATTTTACGCGGTATAGTTTTCAAACCTCTCGACCTTAAGT
>NC_059215.1:36129742-36139742 GCF_020615455.1 Coregonus clupeaformis | reverse complement strand
GAAGAAACCATGTTTGAGGTTAGGAAACACACAACACCAAGTACTACAGTTATGGTTGAATGAGGTGTGACATTGATCAGAGAAGTAGAGTACGAAACCTCGACAACAAACACATACATTCAGACGCACACGCAGATACACACATCATTTCCCTATAGAGAATGTGCCAAGTGGACTTGGGAGAGACGCAATTGCATTCCTTGATAAGCGCTCAATTTCCTCTTTAATACAACGTTTTAAAAACGCAATGTCATAAAATTCTGCCTTGGCTAAACCAGGCACATTTACAGACGCGATGAAGGGACACACAGATATTCATGCCCCGTGTGTGTGTGTGTGTGTGTGTGTGTGTGTGTGTGTGTGTGTGTGTGTGCGTCTTCCCTTTTCTTCATGTGGTGTTGGTGTGAGTGTGGGAACCTGTGTGGAAATTCAGAGAATGAAGTCATCCCCATGAAAGACGAGGTGACAGAGACACACAGACACACTCACATACCCTCCTGATGCCCTGTGTTAGTCTGAGGTGGGGACCTATGTATTTACGGCCTGTTTCCTCCCTTGGCGTTGTTCGGTGCGTCGTTAGGGGAGCAGACACACAGGTGTACTATAACCAGCTTTAGGCTGCCATTAAGAGACCCCCCTCCCCTCCACATGGTGTGTGTGTGTGTGTGTATTGGTGAGTGTATTTGTGAGTGAAGGTGTGTTAAACTATGGCTTGTAGCCCTTCATAGCCAATCAGAAGTCAACAGTGATGAATGAAAAGTCAGACAGACAGACAGACAGACAGACAGACAGACAGACAGACAGACAGGGCCCCGGGCCTCATAAAAAGCCATCTGGGCTGTGGTGTGTTTGACTGTCACTGTGACTGTCGAGGAGAGCGCCCCAACTATCTAATTATCTAACTAACTAACGAACCACGGCTCCTCTCACAAATCATCCCCCATACACTCACTGTCCCTCAGCTATCAGGTAGGGAGGTGGTAAAGACACACGCCGCATGTACACACACACACACACACACACACACACACACACACACACACACACACACACACACGTTGCATTATCAAAACCAACACAGAGAATCCCTTCATTGTAAAATGTTTTGATCGTTTGCGATGCCATGTTACGAAGTAGAACATCAAAGTCTCAAATGCCATACTGCAGGGTGTTTTGGGTCGCCCCTTTCTAGTTCCACACACACCCTTTTCCTTTAACCCCCTCCACATCCACTGCTCCACATCCACCCCCTAAATATGTAGCAGCACTGCCATACCCGGCGCAAAAGATTGACCCGTTTGAACGCCCCTCTTCCTTCGCCAAGGAAGGAGGAGTAGTTGGAGGAGGAGGAGGATGGGAAAATCCTGGCGCTGCTTTAGAGGCGAGTGATTTTTCAGGCTGCACCTCTGTAATGAAATGACTGGCCATTATTTACTGCACCTCGTTAAGGTGACATGGGGGGTGTGCTGTTGTGCTATATGCCCTCCCCTCTACACCCTCCCTTTTACTAGTGAAACCTGGCTTTGGGTTTTTTGGAAGAGAGGCCTTCTTTTAACTTTATGATATGTATTTAGGGCAATTAGGGAGGAGATATATGGGCTCATTATGGCCGAGCAGGTGCAGTGATAAAGCTAAATATATGAACGCTACATCGGGGTCAGCTCTCTCTCCTCCTCGTCTGTCTGTAACATTTAGAACAGGGAACTGGTGGGAGGGAACAAGGGTTTTTTCCTTTCTGTTAAGTCACGATGTTGTCTGACTCATGTAAGAAAAGTGTGTGAGTGTGTGTGTGCGTATACGTGTGTTTCTTCTTACCCAGAGCACCAGGTGGTTGTATACACACACCAAGGAAGGGCGGCTGCCTTCTGATGTCGTAGTAGCAGGGACGGGGGATAAAACAAAGGTAGTCCATAATAGACAGATAAGACAACTGTGTCATCAGGGTGTGTATCTGTGAATGTCAGGGTGTGTGTGTGTGTGTGTGTGTGTGTGTGTGTGTGTGTGTGTGTGTGTGTGTGTGTGTGAGTGAGTGTGTGAGTAAGAGCAGCTAGGTCACTCGTGATACAGGAACGTCTAATTCTGACGTGAGACTGTGAGAGCTGGTAGAGAGAGAGAGAGAGAGAGAGAGAGAGAGAGAGAGAGAGAGAGAGAGAGAGAGAGAGAGAGATAGATATAGAGAGAGAGAGCGATAGAGAGAGAGAGAGAGAGAGAGAGAGAGAGAGAGAGAGAGAGAGAGAGAGAGAGAGAGAGAGAGAGAGAGAGAGAGAGAGAGAGAGAGAGAGAGAGAGCGATAGAGAGATAGAGAGAGAGAGAGAGATAGAGAGAAGAGAGAGAGAGAGAGAGAGAGAGAGAGATATATAGAAAGAAAGAGAGAGAGAGATAGAGAGATAGAGAGTAAAGATAAGGACAATAATAAGAAGCTTGTAAAAGCGGGGTGCAGCCAGAGGGAACTACTAACTGGCCAGACCTCGGTGTGAAACCCAACCCACAGGAGCCTGACGGCAGCATCAAACATTGCTGCCAACCAATAAACAACCAGCTTCTTCAGAGGGGCTCTCCCTGTCAACCAATAAACAACCAGCTTCTTCAGATACTCTCCCATAGCAAATAAACAACCTTCTTTATCACAGACTGTCCTTCTAACCAGCTTCAATAAGGCCTCATCTCCCTCTGACCAATGAGCGACAACTCTGCAAGACTACGATTGGATGAGTCGATTCAAGAGTTTTGTACCAACATTAACCACAAACTTTCTCTGCTTAGCATGCCTCATACACGGCAATATATTGAACCCTCCCCCCCATTAGCCGTGGATGTTGGATGGCTGTGGGAGCCTGACTGTGGTGATGTTCAACTGAGCCTCGCCTAATGAGCCTGGAGTGTGTGTGTGTGTGTTTGTCTGTGTGTGTGTGTTCGTCAGTGTGTGTTCGTCCGTGTGTGTTCGTCTGCCTGTGTGTGTGTCTATCTGGGTATGCAGCCTCCACACCAGGAAACCATAAATTACAACAAGCCGACCTGCAAGACCATCTTACATTACAACTTTAAATATTTATTTATTGAAACATCAAATAGAATTATATACCAGAGTAAAAAGTGTGAGAAAAAGGATATAGTTTTATATTCTAATATAATTACGGAAAATGTGTTCAATTAAAGACTAAGGGGTTCCCATGGTTTTCAGGAATATTTTCACTCCAGAAATATGAGATGTAAATTGAAATATTATTGAACTGGGACCAAGTGCTTTAAATCACTCTGCATCCTTGCCAGGCCTAGCAGCAAATAAAACCACCACTAGGATGTAGTGTGTATTTAACATTTAAACAACTTCGCTTTAACTCTATCCACACTGGCACATTGGAAGCAAACCAGCAGTTTGTGAAACAATTTGTGGAACTGTGCAAACATAAATAGGGAAGTGACATTCGATAAAAATTTGCAGCGCATGTTACAACATTATCAAATTATTTATGAATGCTCAGAAAGAATACTTCCTGCAATGGAGAGCAGGGCTGTGTTTGTCTACAAATTATAACGAGAGAGAGAGAGAGAGAGAGAGAGGCCGAGAGACATAGAGAGAGATAGAGAGACAGACAGAGAGAGAGAGAGAGAGAGAGAGAGAGAGAGAGAGAGAGAGAGAGAGAGAGAGAGAGAGAGAGAGAGAGAGAGAGAGAAACAAGAAAAAGAGAGGGAGCGAGAGAGAAAGAGAGAGAAAGAAAGACAGAAAGAAAGAGAATAACAGTATAATCTGGTAAATCGATAACTCGAAGCAGACAAACAGACTTATAACCAATCAGAACTGAAAACTGGACCTGGTCATAGTCAATCAGAGATGGCCAATAAACATGCAAATATTTCAAAGCCATGAGTCATTCCAGAATTTGCTCTTCAGATACAGAGAGAAAGCAGGCGATGTCACAATTGCCAGGGAATTCTAAAAGGAGATTTTCTTGTCTCTTTTTTACACTACGATATTTTGACTTGCATACAACTGCATTGGTTAACACTTTGACCAAGGTTGTCTATGCTGTTAGTCTATAATTATTATAGTATTGTACACAAATACCACATATGTGAAATGTACACAACTTCACTTGTTCAAAGCCGTTAGGGTGCAGCTACATGCATTAAACAACCATATTGGCACTCTGTGACACTGCATTTTAAGTGTGACCCTGCACACAGTAAAAATAGCCTGTAAACTGTACGTACAGGGTATGTATGACCTCTATTCTACCTGAGCTATGGGAGCTCCGTCTTTCGACGACTCCACTTTGACACAAAATGGAGGTGAGTGTGAGTGTGGTCTGGACAGGGCACTAATGCTTCCCGTCAGCCTGAGTTTTGGAGGGGCACTGCCCATTGGCACTGTCAGCACCAACCAGGCCACTCACATCCAATATACACACTACATTACAATGTCCTCAGAGAGCGAAAAAGAACGAGAGTGTGTGTGTGTGCACGCATTTGTGTGTGGTGTGTGTGTGTGTGTGGAGAGTCAGAGAGAGAGAGACAGAAAGATAGAGGGAGAGAGAGAGAGAGAGGGAGAGAGAGAGAGAGAGAGGGAGAGAGAGAGAGAGAGAGAGAGAGAGAGAGAGAGAGAGAGAGAGAGGGAGAAAGAGGGAGAGAGAGAGAGAGAGAGAGAGAGAGAGAGGGAGAGAGAGGGAGAGAGAGAGAGGGGGAGAGGGAGGGGGAGAGAGAGAGAGAGGGGGAGAGGGAGGGGGAGAGAGGCAGAAATAGAGAGGGAGAGAGGTGAAAAGACAGGAAGAGAGGAAGAGGGAAGTGGACAGAAAAAGGAAAATGTGTGCGTGTAAGAGAGAGAAAGAACGAAGGAATGAAAGAGGGAGAGAAAGAAACTAGAGGAGGGCCAGCGGCTGGCAACAGGTGGGGAGGGGGTCTGAAACTCTGAAACTGGACTCGGAGTGTAACTGCAAATGAAGATTCGGGCAGATGGTTCCAATAACCCCAGTCAGTCTTGCCCCAGACTCCGGTCCCGCTCTATCAAACCCTTGTGCTGTGAAATGCAAATTCATTTTATGGGGCTCAGATTCACGGCACAACGTACCTTTTCAGATATGACTTCCAAATGCAAACCTCCTGGTGAATCTCAGCATGAAAAAGGTGCTGCGCCCTTTCATAACATGAGGGATTATAAAGAAGGGGGAAGAGAGGGAGACAGAGGTGGGGAGAGCAAGGCCAACAGACTGACGAGGGAGGGATAGAGAAAGATAGACAGACGGACCGACCATCAGACCGACAGAGAGCGGGACCGACAGATAGACAGACAGAGGCGTGGGTGTCTGGTCTGGTCTGTGGGTTAGCGTTAGCAGATAAAGCTGAACTGGGCTGAGATTGGAACCAGATGAGTGTGAGGAGGTAATGGCCTCCCATGTTTGGTAACACTCTGGGGCTAGAGGGGATCAGAGAGAGAGAAAAAAGCCCACCTCCTCCCTGGCTCTGTTTGGATATTGTTTCCCCCTAAACCTTCTGATGAGGGGCGCTTGGGGTTGAAATAAGCCCAGGGATTAAAACAACAAACAGGCGCTTCTACACACACACACACACACACACACACACACACACACACACACACAAACACTCCCTATCCTACTAACTAACTTGAGTACAAACTTAACATGTACCTCGGGACAATAAGGTAAATCACACATTGATGTCAATGGGGAAAATTGGCCAAATAAATCAAGTTAGTATACATGTGTGGGTTGGATTGCACTTTAGGGTTGGTGCTGGTGGCTGGGTTTAGTGTGAGTGTGTGTGTGTGTGTGTGTGTAGAAGAGTCTAGAGTGTGTGTGTGTGTGTGTGTGTGTGTGTAGAAGTGTCTGGTGGGTGGGTTAGGGAGGGAGGTGAGCGCGTGCTGGGCCGTCTGTCTTATAGGATTAGGTCTGGCAGTAAAAGGCGGCGCGATGCGAGGGGACGTGCGTTACTGTTAAACGAGGATTAGGGGAATATCTGGGTATTCTCATGGCTGCCGGGGGGGTTTAGGCCGACGGGGGGCAGAGGAATATGTGTGTGTGTTACACAAGTGGCGGGGGCGATAAAGTGACTCTGTCGGGCCACACATGAGAACAGGAGGAAAAGGCCTATTTTACTGTTGTGGAAACCATTGTTCAATTTCCACCTCGGTCCTTTCTTTTTTTTCTCTCTCTCCGTCTTCGAAAATTTCGCTGCGTCTGGCCGCGGTTCAAGAATGGTGAAAACAATAGAGCTATTGAGATCCAGAGCACCTCCAGCTTGACTCGCGCTAAGCACTAGTTTTAGCGCCTTTCCAAGCTCTCTCTCTCTCTCTAACCCCCTGTCCCTTTCGCTTTCTCTCTCCCTCTCCCTCTCGCTCTCTCATCCCCTTCTCTCCTCCCACCACCTATCTTCCTCTCTAACCCCCCCTTCTCTCTTCCTCTTCTCCTTCTCTCCCTCTCCCTGTTGTTGGACCATATATCTTTGGGTCCTTGTGGCTGAGCGATGGTTTCTTGTGGCTGAGGTATGTTTATGGCTGTCCCTGCCCTGAGTCCCAGCCCCGGCCTTAACCTTCACCCTCCCAATGACTCCTGTGGGCCCTGACAGGGAGATAATGGGGGCTGTAGAACCCTACCGCCGGCTGCCCCCTCCACCCACAGGCTTTTAATTAAAGGCTGCCGCTCATCTCATCTGGGTGGTGTGTGTGTGTGAAAGTATGAGGGTGTGTGTGTGTGTGTGTGTGCCTATGCGTGTGTGTATCAGGTAACCCGGGGCCATTTGTTCTGTGTTAAACACAATATTGAGAGTGTGTTTGTCAGCTCACCCTGCAGTGATGGGTATCAATCTACCTTAATGTGAAGTGAGATCTATGGCTTGATGCATGGATGTGGTGGAGGCCCCCGCTTCCCTCCCTTCTATCAGACCAAGGACGCTAATGTTTAAGCAGGGTGCATTTGGATGATTGGCTGAGGCAAAGGGCCCCAAGGTGAAGCTGCGTGAGTAGGCCTCTTCCGCCCCTTTACCCAGCTATGATAAATTAATAATGAATTAAAATCATAATATTATTTAACAACACTAGCTAATTACCTCCCCCCAGAACAGCCTAAATTCGTTGGGGCATGGACTCTACAAGGTGTCAAAAGCGTTCCACAGGGATGCTGGCCCATGTTGACGCCAATGCTTTCCACAGTTATGTCAAGTTGGCTGGATGTCCTTTGGGTGGTGGACCATTCTCCCCTTCATCTACACTGATTGAAGTGGATTTAACAAGTGACATCAATAAGGGATCATAACTTTCACCTGGATTCACCTGGTCAGTCTGTCATGGAAAGAGCAGGTGTTCTTAACATTTTGTACACTCAGTGTGTATATATATTTGTAGACATTTCTTCAAACCATACTACTGATAATGGGATACATAACTGTCGGTGAAAACATTCAGTCAAGAAGAAAACTCAATCATCAAAATAAGTGGGTAATGCTCAGAAATAGTCTCAGATATTAGGTTTCAAAGAGACAAGGAAGAGAGAGAGGAGAAGGACGAGAAGGCATTGACAGGATCCTGCCCCTCTGTCAGATAAGAGAGACGTTGGGTAAGTCGTTTTTTAGACACCACTATCATCATCAATCACACTAGAGAGATAGAGAGGAGAGAGGGAGGAAAGAGGGAGGACATACAGGCAGACAGACAGACTGACTGACAGAAAAGCCATGTGTTTGAGTCATTTTCCCACCACAATGAACAAAAGTGGCACGCTTCCCTGTTCTCCACTTCCATATGTTCTGTGTGTGTGTGTTTTTTGTGCTGCTGACCTATTGGTCCATCTGACCACCAGGGGCACTGTATCACAACCAAACCTCCCCACCACCCGGTGATCAGATCACTGACAACTATCATCAAATATCTTCACATAAACGTTACTGTTTGATTTTAGTTACAAAATGCATCCTTCTTGGATCTGTGTCTGAAATGGCACCCTATTCCCTATATAGTGCACTACCTTTGTCCAGATCCTCATGGGCATTACATAGGGAATAGGGTGCCAATTCAGACACAGCCAGGGAAACAACAGCAGTGACTTTTCAAAGTAACCAACGATTAATAGCAAGTCTATTCTAAAGAGTTGCCTTTCCCTAATGGTCTGGGAGAGCAGTGCACGGCTCCCCACAGGGCTCTTCAATGGTCCAGCATAATTCAGTAATTTAGAGAAACGCTCTCAGGCCTTCTTTCCACTGGGAACACAATCACACATAATTGCCCAATCAGCATACTGAAACAGAACCAACTCACACCAAGACCCTTGAAAGGCACAAAGTCATGAAAGGGACTTGAAAATGTGAATTTGTGGAGTAATATGGAGGAAGTGTCCATGGCAGAGTAATTCAGATGGGAAGGGCCACATTTGGACAGACATTTTCTGAGGTCGACATTGTGTGAAAGGTTTCCATTAAATTACGTGTGGAGTCATTTAAAGTAAGGAATAAAATCTGTGGCTTGTCCCTTGCATATAAGGCATATAAGTAGGTGTGGATGAGAGAACAGTCACTGTCTCATTGAAAGGAAAGGGCCCACTAACTGAACATTTAGACCTGGTATCAAATAATTGTAATGAATGACACTCACCTATTGAAGATCAAAGACAGCACAAGGACACATGGGAAAAAGAAAAAGTGGAATATTAGTTACAGGATCGTACACTGAGTGTACAAAACATTAAGAACACCTGCTCTTTCCATGACATAGACTGACCAGATGAATCCAGGTGAAAGCTATGATCCCTTATTGATGTCACTTGTTAAATACACTTCGTTCAGTGTAGATGAAAGGGAGGAGACAGGTTAACGACAGATTTTTAAGCCTTGAGACAATTCAGACATGGATTGTGTATGTGTGCCATTCAGAGGGTGAATGGACAAGACAAAAGATTTAAGTGCCTTTGAACGGGGTCTGGTAGTAGGTGTCAGGCGCACTGGTTTATGCCAAGAATTGCAACGCTGCTGGGTTTTTCACGCTCAACAGTTTCCTGTGTGTATCAAGAATGGTATACCACCCAAAGGACATCCAGCCAACTTGACACAACTGTGGGAAGCATTGGAGTCAACATGGGCCAGCATCCCTGTGGAACGCTTTCGACACCTTGTAGAGTCCATGCCCGACGAATTGAGGCTGTTCTGAGGGCAGAAAGGGGTGCAACTCAGTATTAGGAAGGTGTTCTTAATGTTTTGTATACTCAGTGTATGTCACAATGGTCAAACAATTTGTTTAAAAGTAACTGCATTGCTAGACAAGATGCATTTTGCTGTGCGGTTCAAGGAAAGGAATGCCTGAAGCCCTAAAGGTAACTCAGAGCTCAACACACACAAACACACACTTTCTCCCCTTTCACTGTATGAGCATATATGAGTGTGTGTGTGTGCTTGAGAGTTATTATAATTACTCCTCCTCAAACAACAGCATCTTTAGTTGGGTGTTTCACCGCAATCCCCCTAACAGGGCCCGTCCTGCCTGAGGGGGTGTTTAGGACATACACACACCTATTTATTACCCAGCATGCACAATTAATCAGGCTCTAATTTGGGCCTTAGCGTGCATATATGCAAATGAAAGACAAACAAAAGGCCTCGATTTTGGAGTGTGTGTGTGTGTGTGTGGGGAGGGGGGGGTGTATAAGAAAGGGTCCGTGCGGGGCCCTTAGCCACAAGGCGCTAATTAAAAAGCCATATCAGTGGGATGACTTATTAGCGACGCGACGGCCTGCAGTTAGCCGTGCAGCGACACCGCCGCCAACGCTAGTTAGCCTTGGGAAAGAGATTGATGGCTCTCCCAGCGCTAGCGCTGCAGCCAGGTTAGCACCGCTGGGTAGTTAGCTAGTCCGCGTGGACACATTTAGCCCTAGCCAAATTAGCCCTAGCCATCATACCTGCCGCTGTTAGCCATTAGCCTAGCCATTAGCCTAGTGCACGAGTGGTGCCTCAGAGCCCAATAAAAGGTTACAGAGAACATGGCAATTAGGCCATAATAGGGTAA
>NC_059215.1:36067242-36124742 GCF_020615455.1 Coregonus clupeaformis | reverse complement strand
TACACTACAGTCTAGTACATTACACTGCCAGATAGTACACTACAGTCTAGTACATTACACTGCCAGATAGTACACTACAGTCTAGTACATTACTCTGCCAGATAGTACACTACAGTCTAGTACATTACACTGCCAGATAGTACACTACAGTCTAGTACATTACACTGCCAGATAGTACACTACAGTCTAGTACATTGCACTGCCAGATAGTACACTACAGTCTAGTACATTACACTTCTATTAAGTGTGTAGTGGATGGCTTGCCTTGCTCAAGTGGATGGTAATAGGTATCTCAAACCAGCAGCCAATTCACTTCCCTTATTTTTTTACCTCAGTGCAGGATTTGAACCGGCAACCCTCCGCCTACTAGTCCACCTCTCCAACTGCTAGGCTGGGGGCTGAGGCTAGGGGATACCACTGAGGGGTAGGGGTTGGGGATGAGACTTAGCCTGGGGCTGGTGGTTGGGATTAGGGACTGAGTGGGTGGTCAGGGGTATCACTCGTCCTCCTAGCCTGAGAATTCAATCTGTTTCTGTCTGGCCAGCTCCTACATCATCACTTCACTGATAGGGATCACACTGGGGGGCTGGTGAGAGGAGGTTCTCACTCACTCTAATACACGCATGTGTACACACAGCTACATACACACACACCTCTTAATGAGACCATTTCCACTTTCAGAAAATGGGTTTTAGTTGTATTTGTTTTATTTTTGTCATGATTTTGCAGCTTCTCCCCACCTCTGTGTGTGTGTTTCTCTCTCTCTGTGTGTGTAGCACAATGAAATGAGGATGTGCAATGGAATGTGTCCAGTCTAGCATTTCCTGTGCTGTGTGTGTGTGTGTGTGTGTGTGTGTGTGTGTGTGTGTGTGTGTGTGTGTGTATGTATGTTCTCTAGGGGCTCTGCAGGTGCTCCTGAGTGCACATATCCCATATTCATATCCTGACTTCTATTCAGATAGTTCCTATAGGGCTCCCCATTGACAACACCTGTTGCTGTTCCACACACACGTACACACACACACAGACGCACATGCATACGCACGCACATGCACACGCAAACACACACACTCACACACGCATAAAAAACAAATGACACCACTGAGTCCAAGAGTCCAACAGATAGGAAAACTTTATTTTCACTCAGAATTTCTCATGAATTGCTTCATGTTTCTTTTTTAAGCATGCATTCCTGAGCAGTGAGATGGGTTGTGGCCCGTCTGTCTGCTCGCTGGTATATTTATAGTCATTACCATTACCCATGCCAGACTGATGATGCTAAATACCTTATACGCGCAGCTCGAGTATTTGGAGGTATCTGACATATGTATTGGACTCTAACGTTCAGTCTAGTCGCAGCCTATCCGATGTGTGTTGGGATCGAGTGAATACTTCAATGCAGAAGTAGAGGGAAAGAAATATACAAGTATTAGAACAGGTTCAGTGGCAGAGTCTGAGTCTAAAAGTGCATTGTGAAAATAATGACCTGCCAGAACATTCCAACACTCTGAAGTGGGAGTGGTGAAAATGACAAGGAGACAGTGATAACTGGTTGAGGGAAGCAGAAGATGGACCTCCATTTGGGTCTAGAATCCCAGAGCTGGTCACAGTGTGAAGAACTGTGGCGATTACGACATGGAACAAGTTAATCTATGGCTCTGACAGAGAGCGAGATGGAGAACTAGAGAGAGAGGTAACAGGGGGGGTGAGAGAGAGGAGAGAGAGAGAGAGAGAGAGAGAGAGAGAGAGAGAGAGAGAGAGAGAGAGAGAGAGACAGTGAGAGAGCCTATTAGCGTGCTAAAAGTGAAGGCCAGTTCGGTGGTGAACGACTGCTCCGCATGCCACTATATTAGCCAGCAATAAGGAACACTTTGGTTGTCATGAGGTCACCTATAATCTACGCCTCATCTACGCCTCTGGTGAGAGGGGGGTAGATCTGTGTGTGTGCGTGTGTGTGTGCGTGTGTGTGTGTGTGCGTGTGTGTGCACGCTTGCGTGTGTGTGCTCATGCGCAAGTGTGTGTGTGCGTGTGTGTGGTAGGGGGAGCCTAATTGAAAGCTGATTCCTGTCAGGAGCTCCTTTCTCTGGGAGACAGAGGGGACATTGTGTCCGTCTCAGCTTCAGTGTGGCCTTGGCTGCTGCCAGAAACCCACCTTTTTATCCCTGAGACAAAACAGAACCCCTAACTACCCCCCTCCTCCTTCTCCTCTCCTCTGCCTGACCCCCACCTCTTCTCCATCACCCCATCCTCTCTCTTTTCCCTCTTCTTCTCTCCATCCTCTCTTGCTCTCTCTCCGATCATCTCTTTTTTCACTCTATCCTCTCTCTCTTGTCTTTCCCCCTCTCCCTCTCTCCTTCTCCCCCCTTCTCTCTCTCTCTCCCTATCCTCTCTCCCCCTCTCTCTCTCTCTCTCTCTCTCTCTGTGTGGTTGATGAAAGGGGAGACGTCAGGCTGGTGGTTTGCGCGGGCCAGATAACGGTCAAACAGAATGAAAAGGCCTGTCTATCTCCGGCCCGGCAGGACGAGGGCCATGTCAAAACTACAACTTTACCACTCAACAGGGCTTGGCAGCGCTCGCTGGATGCAAAAAGCCAATCACGCACGCAAACACACACCCAAACACACACAGGATAGACACACATACATACAGACGTGGCACACGCGCACACACACACACTCTTTCTCCCTGTGACCGATTCTACCTCTGACACACACAGCCTGTCCTTGTCCTATCCTCTACTGCTAAGAAGAGGTGGCTCTAGTTACCAGACTAGACGTGTGTGTGTGTGTGTGTGTGTGTGTGTGTGTGTGTGTGTGTGTGTGTGTGTGTGTGTGTGTGTGTGTGTCACCTGCTTGTCTGCCTGTGTGTGTGTAAATTAAGACTAGTTGCGTGGGGGTAGAATTGGTGATACGGCTTAATAATGTGCTATACGAATGGACACAGTGTAAAAGAGACAGAAAGATAGTCTAGAGAAGGCAGTCTAGATTAGTTTCATGTATGTTTTCACGGGACGCCCATCAAAAGAGAGCACTTTGAGCATCAAAGGTTAATGACATCATCAGCTCATAGCGGTGAAGTGATGCTCAGGGTTTGACATAGGAGAAAATGAGTCACGCCAGTTGAGGAACAACATAGCGGATGATTTGTGTGTGTATGTTTGGGGGAGGGGGGTCGGAGTGTGTATGAGAGACACTACTCTCCTGTATGTGTGGTGAAGAACAACATAGCAGATGGTGTGTGGCCAACTAGCTCTCACAATCTCACTTCAGAATTAGACGTTGATCCATGTTTCTCAAATGTCAAATTTCAAAGTTGTTGTTAACGTCAAATTTCAAAGTGTTTAAGGTTAAGTTTAGGAATGAACTCCAAAATATTAAGGTTAGGCATGAACTCCGAATGGTTAAGGTAAAGGTTAAGGGTTGGGATAGGCTTAAAACAAAAATCTCAAAAACAAGTTTATATCACTGGATTTGAACTTGCAACATTTGGAATCAGAGGCAGACGCTTACGCCCATCCCCCATCCCCATACAACAACACCCTAGCAAAACCGAAAACTACTTGAAGGTAACAGCGCTCACTGTTGCCCCTAGTGGCCGGTTTCCACGTAATCTCTCGACATCCTCATGGATGGACGTTGAATATTGACTTGTATCACGGGTGACCTGGCTGGTGTGTGTGTGTGTGTGAGACACTACTTTCGTGTTGAATGCCTCTTTAACCTTACAGTACCCTGTTCAGACAGACTAGCCTTTCACCTTAAAATAAAGCCCTCTTTTTTTTTACCCACCCGGGGGCAAATCTATATTTTCTTAATTTCAAAAATAAATGGGACTCAAAGCTTGTGGAGGGGTTATCATCCCCAGAGTGGGGACAGGATAATTTCTTCCAGCTGTGTGTGTGTGTCTAAGTGTGCGTGTCTGAGCGTGTGCGTGTTTGTGTCTCTGAGTGTGTGTGTGAGTGTGATGGGGGTTGTAAAATGACAGATTTATTCGACCCTTAAACACACGAGACAGCCTGAGCTCCACACACTGTCAGAGGGGCCTTGTTAGGAGGCCTCATGTTGCGCGCTCTCTCTCTCTCTCTCTCTCTCTCTCTCTCTCTCTCTCTCTCTCTCTCTCTCTCTCTCTCTCTCTCTCTCTCTCTCTCTCTCTCTCTCTCTCTCTCTCTCTCTCTCTCTCTCTCTCTCTCTCTCTCTCTCTCTCTCTCTCTCTCTCTCTCTCTCTCTCTCTCTCTCTCTCTCTCTCTCTCTCTCTCTCTCTCTCTCTCTACTCCTATTCTTCTGCTGACTGTGTATAAGCTACATTGCTTGAGTGTGTGTAGGTCTTCTAAATGTATCCTATGTGTGTGTGTGTGTGTGTGTGTGTGTGGTAGTGGAGACACACATACACGAAGGAGCCCTTTAAAGTAAACTGATGGCTGTGTGTGAGTGTATGTGCTACACCCCCTTCCCCATCCACTCATTTACACACTCTTATATAGTTAGTTTGGACCGCCACAGCCCCCCTCTGCAGTGTACCTCGTGGTGAGAGGCACTCGCTGAGCGGCCTAATTCACAGGCTAACACACAAACACTGCTCTGGTTTCAGGTTTAAGTGTGCAGCCGGGGCCCTATACGTTGCTCTTGGCCCGCGCTCACCAGTGCATACAGCGAATGAGTTAGGCCGAAGGGGCTTGGCAACCCTGATGGAAGCCACACGGTCATAAGTGGGGCCTGGGAAATGTTAGGGAGAAGGAAAGGTGTCGGAGAGGAGTGGAGGAGAGGGATAGGATCTGGTTCGCCATTAGAAGTACTGGAGTACATAGTCGTCAACGCCGTCGTTATTATCAGCATCGTCAATATCTGATCATCATCATTACCACCATCATCATTACCACCATCGTCATAACTACCTTCATCATCATCATTACCACCATCATCATCGTCACCATCACCATGAGTCTTCATCATCACCATATACTGTACACCATCACCATAACTACCTTCATCATCATCATCATCATTACCACTATCATCACCACCATAACTATAATCATCAGCCTAACTATCATATACTCATCACCATTGCACCATAACAACCATCATCATCAGAAACCTGGGATGACCTGGCCTGGTGAGGCGGAGGGTCAAAGCTCAGACTGGCGTCGACACCGCTGGAGCCACACACACACACACACGCCACACACACCAAAAACACACAGCCAATTTACTACCCAGGGCGGGATGGAGAGTTCTCTCTATAAAAGCCTATTAGGTCATCGCTGCTTAAACCTGATACCTCGGGCACCAATGACGGTTGGCTTGTAAAGAGGAGCAAACTGGGCCTGTCCCCAACTGCTAACCCTGTGCCTTTTGACATACACACATACTATACACACTGTGTATGGATTCACACACACATACAGGCACACACACACACGTCTTAGAACAGGGTAAGACCTGAGCCACAGAAACAACAGGGTTTGACTCAAATCCATAATATGATCAATTATTTGTTCCATATTCTCCCCTGTATAATAGCATATTATACCTGCACTGAGCTTTTATTGTGCTAGTGCTTACAGAGACAGGGGAATATAGGTAGCTCTGAGATATTGTAAAACCAGATATTGTGTGTGTGTTTGTAGTGCCCGCTTCAACACAGGGTTTTCAGTTAGACGACAAGCTTATACTACGTCTTTCCTGTATGAGTGTGTATGAGTGTGTGTGAGTGTGTATGAGTGTGTGTGAGTGTGTGTGTGTGAGTGTGTGTAAGTGTGTATGAGTGTGTCAGCATGTGTGTACGTGTGTGACTGACTTGGTTCAGGTAGGGTGCCAAGACCCTCAAAGGTCTGTGACAGCTAACATTAGTCTCCAGTGTGAGGCCAGACGCACACAAACACACACCACAGTTTTGCACAAAAGAGTAAGACCCAAGATACACACCAAAATAAAGTCAAAGAATGAAAAAGAGTATAATTATCTGCAATCAGCCCCTAACTCCAACTAGCAATTCGTAGGGGAGAGCATAAGGCAACCCCTCTCCTTAGTGAAGAGTTGGTCCGCGCACACGCACACACACACACACACACACACACACACACACACACACACACACACACACACACACACACACACACACACACACACACACACACACACACACACACACACACACACACACACACACACACACACACACACACACACACACAAACATGGGCACACACACTCTCTCTGGGGACATTCTTCAGGGTCACACACAGCACACACACATACACCACAGCCTTGGTTTTCACAGCATGGCTGGCGCTGCGTCGGCACATCAACAGGTCTTCGGTAGTTGACTTTCTGCCTGTGTGTGTGTGTGTGTATGCACGCACCTTGGCCCCCGTAGTCCTTGGTTACTCTGTATTATTTCTGCAGAGATACACAGACTGTCTGTGCAAACAGGATATGTCCTATCCCCTTACATCTTGTCTGCATTAATAGCAGGCAGCTCTGTTTTCAGAGCAAATAATTTCAATACGTTTCCAGTTAAAGAAAATATACCAGCTGAAATATCACTGTGTTTGAAACATGCTTTGACAGAGGGCCCCATTTATTTTCCTTTACAGGGCTCCTCTGCCCTGTCGGTCTGTCATTTACTGACCCTTATTTTACCAGGTAAGACGACTGAGAACATATTCTCTTTTAAAGTAATGACCAGGGAAGAGGGATGAATGAGCCAATTGGAAGCTAGGGATGATTAGGTGGCCATGATGGTATGGCCAGATTGGGAATTTAGCCAGGACACCGGCTTAACACCTCTACTCTTACGATAAGAGCCATGGGATCTTTAGTGACCACAGAGTCAGGACACCCGTTTTGACATCCTATCCAAAAGACGGGAACCTATGCAGGGCAATGTCCCCTCCACTGCCCTGGGATCTCCTTAGACCAGAGGGAAGGGTCCACCTATTGGCCACCCAACACCACTTCCAGCAGCATCTGGTCTCCCCTCCAGGGACTGACCAGGACAGACCCTGCTTAGCTTCAGAGGCGAGCCAGCAGAGGGATATAGGGTGGTATGCTGCTGGCTTTATCAGACTGCTGTGTCAAGAGAGACAAACATACAACCTCCGGACAAGATCCTCTCGAACGGGATAGTGTGTCACATGATCGAGGAAAAATAATTGGTGGAGAGAAAGAAAAGACGGCAGGTGTTTTTGGAGATTTAACGGAGAGCCTCGTAAAAACGGGAAGCGGGGTGAGGAATTCCTTGGAATTCTTTATCTAAGACACAGAAAAAACTGTTCTAGAGTGGTGGCGGGGCAGGCTACCGTTAAGAGTGAAGGAGAGGGTTGGAGGGGCAGGCTACCGTTAAGAGTGAAGGAGAGTGGTGGCAGGGCAGGCTACCGTTAAGAGTGAAGGAGAGTGGTGGCAGGGCAGGCTACCGTTAAGAGTGAAGGAGAGTGGTGGCAGGGCAGGCTACCGTTAAGAGTGAAGGAGAGGGTTGGAGGGGCAGGCTACCGTTAAGAGTGAAGGAGAGTGGTGGCGGGGCAGGCTACCGTTAAGAGTGAAGGAGAGTGGTGGCAGGGCAGGCTACCGTTAAGAGTGAAGGAGAGTGGTGGCGGGGCAGGCTACCGTTAAGAGTGAAGGAGAGTGGTGGCGGGGCAGGCTACCGTTAAGAGTGAAGGAGAGTGGTGGCGGGGCAGGCTACCGTTAAGAGTGAAGGAGAGTGGTGGCGGGGCAGGCTACCGTTAAGAGTGAAGAAGAGTGGTGGCGGGGCAGGCTACCGTTAAGAGTGAAGGAGAAACGTTAAACTTTTTCAATTGTTTCCTTTCTCACCCCCCCCCCATTGAAAAATATAATGTAATTCAATAAACATTGGACGACGCTGCAACAACCACGACTCCTATATCAATTCCACGAGAATTCAAAGTGCTTAACAGAGTGCATACGAGACCATATGTACGTATTACACCACTGAGTGTACAAAACATTAGGAACACCTTCCTAATATTGAGTTGCCCCCAATAGGCAAATGCAGCGTAATAAACACACGTGGTCTTGTATTTATTTTATATAGGATAACGTTTGCACTCTATGTGATATAATGAAATGAAGTGCTTGCGGATTTCGTAGCTACATAACCATGTCGTATTGTGGTGGTGCCCTGTGAGGGAGAGGAACAGGGCGGTGTTGTGGTAAGGGCTCTCTCTCCACCCCCTCGTTTAGTGAATCACTATGATAAAGAGCAGGCCGGCCCAACTACAGCACATCCTGACTGAGAACACTGAAGGCTATACAGTGGCCTGTTTGGTGAGCCTGGGTCAGAGACAAGCAGTAACTGAGGGGATGTTCTCCGCCATTTTGGGACTCCTGCTTGGTGAACTTCACCAAATTCTGTTCAACTCTATTGTAAGGTCCAGTCATGTTTTTGCTAAAAGTAACTGATGCCCATTCAGGCTCAGTGCTCTGTCAGAAAGGGAAACCTGTCATGTGACTAGGTGAGACCAGACCACTGATGTGAATAGAAACATTTCCAGAGACCACAGCCCTGCTCCGTAGTGAGAATTTCCCAAAGATTCCCAGTGAGGAGAAAATAGAGCACAGGGAAGTGGGAAGGAAAAATCCCTAAATGTTATTCCCTGCCCAGACGTTTTTCCCTTCCTGCAGCGATGGCAACCCTCAGAACGAGCTAGCGTACTGTACCTGCTACTGGACCGAAATAAGAGCCATACCCCAAATAAACCCTAAACTTTTGCAACACACAAGAAAATGGGTTTTAAAAACAAACGTCTAAAAATACAATTGTTGGAGAGTGGGAGGCCCAGCAGTGGTAGTGTGTGTGTGTGGGGGGTATGTGTGTAAGCATGAGGGAGAGCGAGAGAGCGAGAGAGCGAGAGAGAGAGAGAGCGAGCTGGCATTTCTGTGGCCAGCCCCACAGCTTGCCAGGGTTTAGGACCCGGGGAGGCCTGGCCGCTGGAATGCATTGGCCAACCACCGGCTTCCTTTCAACATTTATTGAAAATCGACCACTGGCACCTGCTACGGAGGCCCGCGGCCAGGTTATCCCCTTCCAACCCCTTTCTGCTTCGCAAGAGAGGATCATTCAATATTAGGAGACTCATCTTTAATGCATATGTCCCCATGTTTGACTGTGTGTACAAATAACTGAGGAAGCACTGGACACTGGACACTCCTAAATAGATATTATTTGACAGACCATAGCAAAAAAACACAGCAAATACCTGACAAAACATGGACAAACAACAGAATGCCAATCAGAGAAGTCCAAAATGCTAAAATGAGAATTTGTGCCAATTCAACAAGTGTGAGTCCTGACATATGTTGTGTATAGGAAGACATCTGAACTCCCCGGAGCCCCCCTTTGCCAGTCTCTCTATTTGGGAGTGTGTGTTCCAGGAGCAAGTCAGTGTGTGTTCTCCGAGGTAGACTAGAGAAAGCGGGCCGGGCTTTAAAAACAATCTCCTGCTTGTGTGTGGAGCTCGGGCGGATTAGGCCGACTGGGACCGTAGAACACCACGAGAACACCTAAACATTTCCATGCCAGCAGACTGAACACTGTCTGTGTGCATAAAAACATGACTATGAGGGTGTGTAGAGGGACGTTAAAGAAGAGACAGGGGTAAAATCATTGAAGATTTGGGGAGAATATGCCAGGAAAGATACGAGTTAAGTTTTTCTTGGGTCCAAATGGGGGTAGGGGTGAAAGTGGGTGGGTGGGTGGGCAGGCTGAGGGGTTCCAATGGCCACTGCAGCATTGGGATGATACAGGCCCTTAAGTCTGCTAGTCACCACCTCAACCGCCTCCCTTCCCTTACCCTCCACTCCCTCAGTGAAACTGCTGGGCCTCTCCCTCCTCCTTTCTTTTACTCTCAGTTGTTCCGCACTGGTCTGACTCCAAACCAAGTGTATTACAAGTGTTCCTGCTGTAAGATTATATTTGGATTCTCTAGGCTCGCTTCCAATTATTACTGGCACTTAATGCTTTTCACACCATTCACAGATCCCTTTACTTTTCTCCCCTCAGTCTCAGTCTGGGAGGCTTTTGGCTGGGATCAGCACTTTTCAGCGGTTTAGGAGGAGAGAGGGAGGGGAAGAAAGAGGGGAGGAGTGAATAGAGAGAATAGGAAATGATTCAGCCTCTTGCTGCAGGTCACCCCCCAGCCTTCCCCTCTCCCCTCTCCCCTCTCTCACTCTCTCTCTCTCTCTCTCTCCCTCCCTCCCCCCCGAGGCTGAGAATGATCCTATAAGATAGCTACGTAGCTGCTAATGAGGCCGTTAGCATTGGAAGTAAAGAAGGGAAAAAAAAAAACCCAGCCAGGCATTCAGAGGTAACCACAGAGTGCTGTCCAAATCTTCAAAAACAATGTTCTAACATTGCTAGGAGGAGGTGAGCCTTTAATTGTTAGGTGGAGAGAGTTTGAGAATCACAATGGAAGACCATGTAGTAGTGAGAGAGAGAGAGAGAGAGAGAGAGAGAGAGAGAGAGAGAGAGAGAGAGAGAGAGAGAGAGAGAGAGAGAGAGAGAGAGAGAGAGAGAGAGAGAGAGAGAGAGAGAGAGAGAGAGAGAGAGAGAGAGAGAGAGAGAGAGAGAGAGAGAGAGAATGAGAGAGAATGAGAGAGATGGGTCCCATTTGTGAAGGTGCAAAAGGGGGAGGGATAGGGATGTGGGGGCCTCCTACCCCCCCTCCTCCTCCACCCCTCCCTCGTGTTAGGGTTTGGCTAAGTGATGTGTCGGGGTGGGGGACCTTTCTCTCTCTACCACCAACAATTCATCTGTTATTGTCGGGGGAGGGGGGTAGAGTGAGTTAGTCATTGCCCTGGCTATCACAACAGACACGCCAAATGATTGGACAGGAGAAAGGGCCGGCGACCTCCAGCGGACGGGGTCACAGGGGGGACCAGCCTTCAGCGATAGCTACTCCATCTCTCTCTCTCCCGCTATTAAACCATCTATTGATTTATCATAGCCATCGCCCCGCAGCCACACAAACACACATCTCCCTTTTCATCTTTCCTTCAGACCATGCACAGGGGAGGGACACACAGGGGTCCCAACCTACCACCATCACTAGCTCCTGTTATTGTGTATATAGGGTTGGTGCAGGCACTTCTGGTACAAGTATGGAGAGAGCAGGAGTGTGGCAGAGGAAGTTAAGAACAACTACACTATATATACAAAAGTATGTGGACAAATCTGTAGATTTGGCTGTTTCAGCCACACCCGTTGCTGACAGGTGTATATAATCGAGCACACAGCCATGCAATCTCCATAGACAAACATTGGCAGTAGAATGGCCTTACTAAAGAGCTCAGTGACTTTCAACGTGGCACCATCATAGGATGCCACCTTTCCAACAAGTCAGTTAATCAAATATCTGCCCTGCTAGAGCAGCCCCGGTCAAGGTCCTTTCCTGTTTCAGCATGACAATGTCCCTGTGCACAAAGCGAGGTCCATACAGAAAAGGTTTGTCTAGATCGGTGTGGAAGAACTTGACTGGCCTGCACAGAGCCCTGACCTTAACCCCATCGAACACATTTAGGATTAATTGGAACGCCGACTGCGAGCCAGGCCTAATCGCCCAACATCAGTGCCCAACCTCACTAATGCTCTTGTGGCTAAATGGAAGCAAGTCCCAGCAGCAATGTTCCAACATCTAGTAGAAAGCCTTCCCAGAAGAGTGGAGGCTGTTATAGCAGCAAAGGGGGACCAACTCCATATTAATGCCCATGATTTTGGAATGAGATATTTGACGAGCAGGTGTCAGCACTCTGGATCCCTGGAAAGTCTTTCCCTGAAAAGTACAGGAGAAAATCATCAAACAATCCCTAATTCTTCCTCCTCCTCCTCCCCCTCCTCCTCCTCCATGGACTACCTATAGTGGTCCACCACTCCAATCTGCGTCTGTTTCAAGGTCTGGGCCGTGGTGTGAACAGCAACCCCAACAAGGGAGGGGGCACACATCCACCCCCGCCACCCCCTAACCCCTGAGTCTTTGCCTGCAGGCCAAGTCACCCCCCCAAAACCCTCCCTTAACCCCAGCCGGCAAGGAAAACACAGCCCGATTCTGCCCCCCAATGCTTCCTTCACAGAGTCAAGGGTGAGCTCCCTCCACCTTTCCAGTGTGCTAACGCATAAATGACTATGGCTTATCTCCAAACATATGGATGAAGGAGGAGGAGGCTGTATAGAGCCAAGAGCCACAGCATCAACCATCTATGTTACCTGGCTTTAAAGGGATAGTTCAGTGTTAAAGATGCACTCCTCAACAATGTCCTCTAGTGGAGCTCTTGAGGAAAAAGAGGGTCCCAGAAATTGGACCTCATTGGACGTAAAAGTGTATCCTTGTTCGGGGAGAAGTTTAGGGATTTAGCTAGATCATCGATTTTTATTCTGTGTTTGTTATAAACTAAATGTTTATTAGTTTAATAAGGTAGGAAGTGGAATTATGTGATATATTATGACAACATGATCCAAGATTCAACATTAACCATTAGCAACTATGCTTTCAGACTGTCACTTTAAATATGACCAGGAAAAAATAATTTCGCTAAGATAAATTTAAGGTAAATGAAAAAGGTAGTTTAACAAAGTTTCTGTGCTTCTAACTATAGGGTTTTATGATTTGCATTCATATGTATGTAACAATATGACAATTGAGACTGGCCGAATGTAATAAATAATGTATGAATATATATGAGCTAATATGAGAATGAGAATATTAATTAATATGTATGAGATTATATAAATAAAGCTAATCATGGATCCATTTTAATTTGTATTCTTTACGTTATGATGTTGGTCATAGCCATATGTACCGAAAATGACATCTGATAAAACACATACACGCTCCAGTCCCCCAAACATGCTCACACCTTCCCAAACAACCCCCTCCTTCCCCCATTCAAAAACTAACAACAGCATTAGCCCAACTCAGCAGAAAACAGGCCATTCCCCAGTGTCTCCCAGTTTGTGGCCCCTCGTGTGAAAAAAAACCCACCCTCCTCATCTCCTCAGCTGTGAAGAAATAATGGAATTATATTTACCCGAGACGCATCAAAGTTCAGCTCTCTCAGCCTGATAAGTTGCCTGTATACTGTGCTCCAGGCCATACAGTGTTTTTTCCCATTACTGGCATGTCCTGTTTCATAGATGGATGAACCTTGGGCTGACGTCTCCCTGACTACTACACACACACACACACACACACACACACACACACACACACACACACACACAACCACCAGGGTCTAGTTATTACTGGAATCAATGGCCATGTCTGGCCAAGTCTATTACCCTGCCACGGGGAGAAGCTCAGCCATAGAAATCATAAGGCGTTAATATAGCATGATTGTTGTGTGTGTGTGTATTAATGTGTGTGTGTTTATGTGTTGGATTACTCCCATCGTCTACGAGTCAAAAGCCAGTTTATTTGCATGTGCCTTCTTACTGATGCCCGAGGCCTCCAGACTTAGGAACTCAAACCCAGTACAAACAGCAGCTCCTTGGGTTTCGTCATAACTCTGTGTCTATGTTTTGTATACTGTATGTCTGTGTGTATGTATGTGTGTGCACACGCTTATCTCCATGTGTATGCATATCAGTACTGTACAGAGTGTGTATGTGTGTGCCCCTTGGCCGCTCGGGTCAGTGTGACAGTGTGTGTGGTGGGGACTTGACACAGCTGGTGGTGGATGTGTGTGCATGTGTGTCTGGGAGAGCCCTCGCGGTGCTGCCGGGGCCTGTCCGCCCCTCATAACCTCACAAAGACAGCTAATAAGACCCCCGATGACGGACGCTTATGGATTTCTGCGCCACTAATTTCCGTAACTATCACTGTTTGAAAGATAGCCGGGGATTTAGGGGCGAGCAGAAGGCCCCTTGTCTTCCTGGGAACACAAGAGCTGTATTATGCGATATAAAAAAATGCAACGTCCTTTTCCCCCCTCAGCTAGCTAAGCCCAGTGATATTTATCTAGCTCGAGTGCTGCGTGGAGACATATGAAATCATCATGTTTAGAACATCGACTGTGCTAAGGCTATATCCCATATTAGCAGTGTACGGTAATGAATACCGTGTTATAGGCACAGGTGGCCAGAAAATTTACGGTATTGTACAAGAATGTATGATATGCGGGAAAACATTTCAAATACAAACAAACAACATATTCTTTGTATGTACGGTAGCCTATACACACACACACACACTAAAGACAGTTTTACAGTATTACCTGGATAGGATTTTTTACTTATACTTAAAAATTCATTCAATTGATGCGTCTCCAGCCTCCGGTTCTTCTCCTGAGGAATTTGTCATTCCAGAGGCCCAACAAATATTTTAATTATAATGTAAAGACAAATGGAGACGGACTCTGGGAAACTGAACCTAGACCAGCTGAGCCCAGCTCTGCAGATAAGCACCAACTGATAACAGGCGTGCCTCTGGAAAGGAGCACTCTTTAACACGTGCACAACCAACAAAATGACCACCTCCACCCCAACTCTCCTTAACCAATGAAGTCCTGCTAGCCGTAAGCTTAACATCCATTAGCATACACTCTAGCTTTAATATTTGGTCCGAAACCTTTTCTATTCCAAATGACAGCCAGTTACATTCGGCGGAGTTGAATCAAAATTCATGTCATGGAGGGGTATTTTCAACAAGAGCGTTTTCAATTCATGAAGTGAATTTTCAACTCGTTTCCTGACTTGGGGGGGGTGACAATATTTAATGGATTGTCAGTGTAAACTCAGAAACTCACTACATAGTCCAACATCCATCAATGCGTTAATCACACAAGGCATACTCAATTGTTATACTACACTATACACTAGTATACTACATTTGTACACTACACTGGGGTAGTCCAGTGAGGAATATGCGACCGCATGCACAGTAGCCCTGTGGGAGATAAGAGGTAGTGTGTCTGTGTGTGGGTCTCCGCTGCTCTCTTTTCACTCTCCGCTCTTCCACTTGCATTCATTAATTTGTCATCACCAATATATCCCTCTCTCTCCTCTCTCTCTCTATCCTGTGCCCTTCGAGGAGGTCCACAACCTCTGCCCTGGAAGAAAATAGGCTGGGATGGGGCTGTACCACTACCTGGGACGTGTGTGTGTGTATGTGAGTGTGTGTGCTTTTGCACGTGTGTGAGTATGGATACGTGTGTGTGTGCATGCATGCATATGTGTGTGTTTGCGGTGGCCAACTTTCTGTCAGTGAAGAATGTAATTAGGGAGAATTAAGCGGTGCGCAGGGCAGCGGGGCTACGGGGGAGGTCAACGGTGGAGCTGGAAGGGTCGAGCCGGGTCATTACCAAGTATTCTCTCCCCCGGCCGCCGTGGTGAAGAGGTGTCGTGTTCACCCACCTCGGACTCTCACTGCCAGGCGTGACCAAGCTCCTCTCTCTGTATCATGTCTATTTCTTTCCCTCTCCCTCCCTCTGTCTTTGCATCTTGTCTTTCTTTCACCTGTAATCCTGCCCGAGCTCTCCTATCCTCTCACTCTCTCTGTAGTCTGTCAGTCTGTCTCTGTCGGTCGGTCTCTGTCTGTCTGTCTGTCTGTCTGTCGGTCTGTATCTGTCTGTCTGTCTGTATCTGTCTGCCTGTCTCTGTCACTGTCTGTCTCTGTCGCTGTCTGTCTGTCTGTCGCTGTCTGTCTCTCTGTCTGTCTCTCTGTCTGTCTCTCTGTCTGTCTCTCTCTCTGTCTGTCTCTCTGTCTGTCTCTCTGTCTGTCTCTGTCAATCTCTGTCTGTCTGTCTCTGTCTGTCTGTCAGTCTCTGTCTATCAGTCTCTGTCTGTCAGTTTCTGTCTGTCAGTCCAGTACATCCGCTGAATATCCAAATGAATGCAGACATCTGCAAATCCACCCAAGGAGTGAGTCCCAGTGGTCAGTGTGTCTTGCTACTACACCTCTCATAACAGAGCTGACTGAGAGATGGGGAGGTCTGGGCTTTGGCTTGTGATCTTACCCTCTTCCTCTCATCGCAGTGTATGTGTGTGTGCTTGCACAAATCATGTGTGTGTGTGTCTGTGTGCGCAAATCATGTGTGTGTGTGTGTGTCAATGTGCGCAAATGATGTGTGTGTGGAACACTCCAGGGCCAGTATAAGTGGTTGTGGATTACATAATAAGCCTGTGAGTGCTGGTAGCCCAGCAGACTACATCGCGTTTCACTTTACTGTCTAACTTACCGTCCGGCTGCAGCTGGCCTTTTACTGAATGTCTACTGCAGAGTGGGGATTTCCCCTTTCATATCCTCTGCCTGTCTGTCAATGGACTCCTCATTCTCTCTCCCTCGCTCCCCTGGCCCTCTCTTTCCTCTCCCTATCATTTTCTGTCACCCTCTCTCCATCTTTCTGTACCTCTCTCTCCCCATCCATTCCCCTCTCTCTTTTTTGTCCTCCCTCTCCTCCCCTTTTCTCTTGCTCACCTCTCTTCTATTTCTCGCTCTTTCTCGCTCCCTCTTTCTCAGTGAGGAGAGAACGAAGGATAGCTGCATTATCTCACGTTGGAATGCCTGCGTGATCTAACGAGGGATTTACAACATCACCGTGGAAACAAATACTCATTTTCCTTCCTTTTCCCTCTCCTCCTTTTCTCTCACTCTCTCACTGAAAAATGATGAGATTGACAGGTTCTCCGAGTTTGGAAACTTCATATTCCACGGAGAGAGAGAAAGAGACAGAGGGAGAGAGAGAGAGTGAGAAAGAGATGGATCACAAGGGAGACAGACAGGAGAGCCCCGGTGTGTGGGCTGCGTCTGGTGTCTTTGGGTCCTTGTGTGTTTGTAAAAAAATAAAAAAAGAGGAAGGTGAGCTGGGATTAAAATGTTACACTGTGTGGGTGGAACAGAGACAAAAGAGAGAGAGGAATAGAAAGAGAGAAGGGGGGTAGAGAGTGTGAAATAGAGAAAGAGAGAGGAGAAAGACTGACTGACAGCCAGACAGCCAGAAAGAGGGGGAATGTGACAGAGGGAGAAAAAGAAAGTGAAGCACAAGAGACAGACAAACAGAGGTGGAAAGAGAGAGCGGGAGAAACAGAGAGAGAGAGCAAGAGGGATGTGGCACTGTAGCAGAGTCCCCCTTTCGCTAACGGAGCCCTGTCCAACATCTGTAAGCGGAGAAGGCCGTTTACAAGAACTTAAACCTCCAATGGAGCATGTAAACAAATTATGAAAGAGGGCGACCTAACGGGATACATATGGCCCAAAATGGCCGCCGCCGTCCGCTTTGTCACCATTCCCACAATGCCCCAGTCTGTTCTCAGATTCTCAGACCAGCGCAAACGCTTGCCGAGTAGCAACAGAGAACAGATCACAGAGCGGCCATTTTTTCTCTCCAAATTAAACAATGTCACTCAACTCCCATGGCGGTGCTGAAATCACAGAGCCCAGTATTAGCAGAACTAGTAGCAATAGCAGTAGTGGTAGTGGTAGCCTAGCGCTAGTGCGAGGGTATTGATAGGTCTTGTTTCATCCCATTGATTTAACCATTAATATCCTTCAAAGCTCACACTCGCTCTATATGGGCTGACACACAGCTGCGGAGCATTAAGCCAGGATTCCGAGAGAGACGGGGTGGAGAGGTTTTTAAGACACAGACCAGAGCCATGGTTTTGGTTAGAGGAGGCCTTTTTGGAGATAATTACATGCGTATATACACGGCAGAACGTAAATAGAAGTTTGTTCATAAAAAGTAATTGGGAGACGTGTCATTGATGCAGTGCAGATTGATGGGCAGAGGCAGGTTTTCAACCGATATATTTTTGTGAAATATTTTTTACATGAACAGCAGTCACATGTGTGGTTATTACTTTTTGTGGCAAATGAGTAATTCAATTATTTTCATTGCCTAATCGGAGTAGATATGTGGTTCGCTGCCTTACTATATAGACTATAACGTATTCAGTAGTGTCACAAAAATCGCAACTTTAAAAGTTAAACTACACCGACTTAGAATTCTGAGATGTACATGTAGCCCAATAATATATATAGCCCAATAATGTAACTAATATATATATATATTTTTTACTCAACATGATCTACTGAGTTGACATAACACTAAGGGAGCGTATCGCACATACCAGTTCAGGTTGAAACAACTAAAGCATTTTACATTGTACAATTACACAAAATGCAGTCAAACCTAGTCTGCTTTCTCTGATTCCAGCCTTGGTCAGCATTTTGAAACAGAGTTTGTGTAATGTTAGGGAAGCTCTCCCTCCATGTGTGGGCTGGAACCAATCATTGTGCCCGACAGTTTTGCTATGACCCTTAAAGCTGCAGGTAGAGAGATCTACTCTCATGTCTGCTGCTCTTCACACACATACCCAGAGATGGTCTGCTGCTCTCCCTGTTGCATTATGGGATGGCTGTGGGGATGGTGTTTCTGTAGCAACAATGGACAGGGATATTGGACCCAGACCTGGCGGCGTTGGTGACACACACACACACACACACACACACACACACACACACACACACACACACACACACACACACACACACACACACACACACACACACACACACACACACACACACACACACACACACACACACACACACACACACACACACACACAGACACACACACACACAAACACACACACACACACACACACACACACAAACACACACACGTGTGAATTGACGCGCTCTCAGACATTAATGGGCGCCCCGTCTCCTCAATGAAGATGTATCCCCATCCCAGGGGGTGGGGGGGTTAGGGGGCCGGAAGGGGGGTGACGCTGCACTTTTAAGACACTTGGTTAACCATATCTGCTTCCCATTACCAATAAGGCTTACCCTTTTTAAAGACGAGGTGGGAGTGGTGTGTTCTGTACTGACTTGATTAAATTACTACACAGTAAATCAAGGAGAGTTGAAATCACAGAGCACATTTTTGTTTTGTTAAATTGTCTCTACTGGAGTTATCTTAACCCTCAACAGAGTGATACACTCCCTGGAGTTAGTTGATAACTGGAGTTGATTGGGACTGAGTACTTTTAACTTCATCAAGAGTAACCAGAGACAGCGCGTTAAAATTATGAAGACATTATTAATAATCCACAATGTGGAAGGAGCCTAATTGTAATATTTCCCAGCATGCCCTGTTGCAGGTTGATTTTTAGAATATATTTTTTTATATGTGTTTTCACATTTATATGGATTATTTTTTTATTTTATGCTACACCATATGCAACATACATTTTCCTTAACTAATCTAATCTGTAAGTGGTTGGATTTATTGAAACCGTTACTGAGAAGGCTGTTCCTGTACATGTAGGTAGTCTTTAACAACAGTCCTCACCTCCCTGCTCTGACATGCATTCTGAATATAAGTTCTGGATGATGTAAAATTGCTGGACATCCTTCCTCTTAAATGGATACACTAGAGATTGGATTTCACATTGCAACCAACCACAACATGACACGTTAAGAAATATATACATGAGGCCTTACACCTCAAATTGGGCCATATAAACCCCAAAATAGTGTTGTTTGACTCCATAGGAGTTGAATTAACTCTTGCAATTATATTGTGAGAGTAAACATTACTTTAAATAATTAACTCTAGAATACTGAACAACACTGCAGAGTGTTAAAAAAGTAACAGAGTTATTTTCAATTAATACTGTACAGAGTGAAACACAATTAAATTGACCATATACAACTCTGAAAAATAACACTGTTGCCAGAGTACGTTTTACTCTTTTTAGACTGGGACCGAATGTTATCTGTGGCAGAGTAACATTTTCTTCAATTATAGTTAAATTGACTCTGTAATTTTTACTGTGAGTGCTGAGAACATTCCCCCAAAACTGTGTTTGTGTGTGTATGTGCACTTACGTGTGTGTGTGTGTTAATAGGTGAGTGTGTGTGTATGTGTGGAAGAGGAGATTTACATAAACTCTGCTGACTCAATCACTTCCCCCCCAAAATCGATGTTATTTCTTCATCAGTGCCTTTCCATCATCTGGCCCTCCCTCCTCCCACTCCTCCTCCCAAAATATGACATTTACATTTTAATAGTACCACACTGATAAGGGACAAAGGTTAGGCAAATGTTCCGGGAGCGAATTGTTGATATTTTCTTCCCTCCCCCTCCTCACTGCCTATTCAAAGCACCTTTTAATGGCAGAGATGCTGACTTCGGTTTTTGTTTCAGAACGGCATCAGCCGTGAGCACTGCGCCGCACACACACACACAAACACACACACACACACACACACACACACACACACACACACACACACACACACAAAGAGGAAAGAGAGACTTTTGGAGGGAGGGGCTGAACAATGGGCAAACTGTTGAGCCATAATATGCATGGACCAAAAGGAGTTCCTCCTCAACGGAGGGGACGTAATAATGTGTGACACTTTACATAAGGAGAGAGAGAGAGAGAGAGAGAGAGAGAGAGAGAGAGAGAGAGAGAGAGAGAGAGAGAGAGAGAGAGAGAGAGAGAGAGAGAGAGAGAGAGAGAGAGAGAGAGAGAGAGAGAGAGAGAGAGAAAGAAACAGAAACATGAGGTGCGTATTGTCTGGGTGAGAGAGAGAGAGAGAGGGTGAGAGAGAGAGAGAGAGAGAGAGAGAGAGAGAGAGAGGGACACTGAAAATGGGGAGAATTATTTTTCCCAGAACACTGAGCTTGTTTTTAGTCGACCAAAACGCCTCCAGCAGAGTGTGTATGTATATATGTGTGTGTGTATATATGTGTGTGTGTATATATGTGTGTGTGTATGTGTGTGTGAATGCGGGACAAAAGCTAATTTCATAGAGAGTGATTTAACTCCTATAACAGAGAAAGAGCGAGAGACACAGACACCAGACACTTAAACCCAGACTCAGCTAGCTACATGCTACTCAGATGCAGTCATCCACACGGCTAACCAGCTACCGACGATTGCATCCACTTCTCTGCTCCTTCTCTCCCCTCTACTTATCAGATAAATCAGTGCTTAAAAATGTCTCTGCCTCTGTTGTGCCTCCGCTCATCACACACAGCACACTGGGAGGAAGCTAGAGCTTCTTAGCTTCTCCTCCCTGTAACATCCTCCTGGACACTTCTCCTTTTACTGGCCCCTGTTAACAAGAGACACATTTAGAGACGCCGACTGCGGCGTGGCGGACATCACATCACACGCAGCATAAATAATGGACGGCCCTGTCAGATAGTGTGTGTGTCTCAATGGAGCATGAAAGAGAGAGGGAGGAAGAGAAGGAGGGGGGAGAGAGGGAGAAAGAGAAGGAGGGGGGAGAAGGAGGGGGAGAGAGAGAGGGAGGAAGAGAAGGAGGGGGGAGAAGGGGGGGAGAGAGAGGAAGAGAAGGAGGGGGAGAGAGAGAGGGAGAAAGAGAAGGAGGGGGGAGACGGAGGGGGGAGAGAGAGAGGAAGAGAAGGAGGGGGAGAGAGAGAGGGAGAAAGAGAAGGAGGGGGAGAGAGAGAGGGAGAAAGAGAAGGAGGGGGGAGAGAGAGAGGGTGAAAGCGAGAGAGAGATCCCCCTTACACACATTTGGAGGCAGGAAGGACAGACACCCATGCACGCATGCACACAAACACACACACACACACCCTCCACGCCACAACACAGGCCGCCGACCCGCCTCCCATTCCTATTGGAATCAATTTGCTCATTTGTGGACACGCGCTGTTGTGGTTAAGGGGTTAACACAAAGGAAAACATTTCCACCACCTCGACAAAAATTTCTCCTCACAACCTTGACAGACTCGTCCCCCCTCCCCTAGCCCTGCTCAAATCCAACCGTACGGAGTTAGCCACAAATTTGGAACATGCCTAAAAGGGTTTCAGCGCTTTGCTGTGCTGAGCCGGCTGGAGCTCATCCCCAAGCATTCCTGCTATGCTCTCCAGTGGTGTGTTGGCGAGAGTGGGCTCAGGCGTGGAGCTGCGCGAGGGGGCCTACTGTGACAGGCAGGGGTCCTATAGCTTTATCAGCGCATAGCCTTAGCTCCAACATGCCTTTTACTACCTCTGACCCCCAGTCACTGAGCCCACAGACACAAACACACAGAGCAATACCACAGACTCATTTACACTAGAAAGTGCTGTGCAGCACATTGAAGATCTTAATGACTTAAAATGCATATTCATATAATTTACATAATTTAAAACACTTTAAGAATATATCATTTATGCATAGTAAGTGCACATTAAAAACCAGATGCCTTGACATCAATTGCCAGGCAAGAAGTGACCAGTGAAATATAGTGTAACCTGTCCCTTGATTTCCATTGTCCAATCAGATTGAACCATATAGGTTTCATTCACTGTCATGTGGAGGCTGAAAGACTTACAGGTTACACCATGTAAACTAACTAAAGGTTGTCTAAAGGTTGTCCCGGGGTTGACACCCAGCTTAGAGAGGGAATAAGATAAAGTGCTTGGTTGTACTAGAAGGCTAATTTGTAAAATACATTCAGTGTATTATTTTCAAGGCGCAGCGGGGAAAACAAAACATTGAGCAGTTGTCCAAACAGATTCCTAGCCCTGATCTGTGTGGAAGCAGCAAACTATTATTCCTCCACTTGTTTTTTCTCACTTTCTTTTATTTTCTGTGTTGTCATTTCGCTCTCCAGCCAAGGAATTTATTTGACTTTCGGTGACTGCTGTGTCTGCAATTTCTGTAGTCTTCTTAATGAATTTGAAAAAAGAGATTCCAGGGATGTGTGTGTGTTTGTGTGTGTGTCAGTGCTCTAGAGTCTCCCGCCTGCAGAATGGGAGCAGGCAACAGAGGGCGCCTGCACACAGCAGGACACACAGGAAATGCCACTTCTCCCTGTCGCACAGGAGAGCAAATGCACGCACACACAGAGGGAACCAATGACTATCAACCAGTGTAAGTCGACATCAGTAGTAGGCTTGTCACCACTGACATGGTTGTTCAGGTGGGAGCTAGGGAACTAGGCCAATGACTGTCTCTCTAGTCTCCCCTCTCTGCCTGTTTATGTGACCGATGGGATTGGAACCCAGGTCTTGGGGAGCTAACGCAAGTCTTCAAGTTCCTCTACGACACTGGGGTCAGAGGTGGTGAGAGGGAAGGGTATATTTCTAGACCAGAAGACGCTGAGTCTGTCTGGGGGATGGCTCAAATATTATTCCTCCCAGCATGTGTGTGTGGTCCTCTGTAGCTCAGTTGGTAGAGCATGGCACTTGCAACGCCAAGATAGTGGGTTTGATTCCCGGGACCACCCATACATAAAATGTATGCGCGCATGACTGTAAGTCACTTTGGATAAAAACGTCTGCTAAATGGCATATATTATCATTATGTGTCAGGGCCTGGTGTTTGTTTAGCTCAGGGTATACCATGGGACCTGACTTAGAGAGGGCTCTACACAGAACATCTCTTCAGAACTAGCTGAACGTTTATTAACCCTATCTAGCCATTCCCACTACATTGCAGAGGGCCAACATTTTGGATTTTTATCCTTACATACCAACAAAGACAAAGTAAGATTTTTTTTTATACTTTAAGAGATAAATATCAAAAACAGGCCTAATCTTGCTGTCCTAGTTGCCCATGTTCTGTGAGGGTTTGGGTTGCCATGTTCTGTGAGGGTTTGGGTTGCCATGTTCTATATGGGTTGCCATGTTGTGGCAGGCAGTGTGTGATACTCTACGGGGCTTTCTCCTGCTCTTCCCTCCCTTCCCTCCAGTGAAAAGCTCTCTCTGCCTGGCCTGGTGGTGGAAGTGGCTCTGAAACGCAGCTCAATACTCAATTCAGCCAGGATAACCCCCATATCCTGATTGCCGGCATAAAGCGCTCTCTGTAACACGTCGGCAATAACAAAGGCAATTAGCAGCGGCGGTGGCCTGTAAGCGTAGCCTGGCTAACGGGCAGAGGCTCTGCGCTGTAGTAGGGGATTGGGAGAAAAGAGTTTAGCTAAGCTAAGTCCTAGAGCCATCCTAACATTTGCTAATGTCATTAGTGAACTGCACATGCAGGACTGATAAGGGCCAATTAGCTGGACTTGTGTGTAGTTCAACACAATACTATTATTAAACTGTATATTCTTAAAGGGTGTGATTTAAAAACATAGAAAAAATGTTTGGTATAAATATTTTGAACACCTTTTAGACGTAGGCTTTGTAACAACACATCATAGATATATCATTGATATTAAAAGAGACTGACATAATCGATTAAATTCAGAATTGACCCCATCACTGGTGGATCTCAATCTACAGTGAGTAGTACTTTTTGTACATAGTCCCCCCATTTTAGGGGACCAAAAGTATTGGGACAAATTCACTTACACAGTATGTGTATTCAAGTAGTCAACATTTATGTATTTGGTCACATATTCCTAGCACGCAATGATTACATCAAGCTTGTGACTCTACACATTTGTTGGATGCATTTGCTGTTTGTTTTGGTTGTGTTTCAGACAATTTTGTGCCCGATAGAAATTAATGGTAAATAATGTATTGTGTCATTTTGGAGTAAATTTTATTGTAAGAATAGAATATGTTTCTAAACACTTCTACATGAATGTGGATGCTACCATGATTACGGATAATCCTGAATAAATCGTGAATAATGATGAGTGAGAAAATTACAGAGGCATAAACATCATACCTCCCCAAAAATGCTAACCTCCCCTGTCACTGTAATGGTGAGAGGTTAGCATGTCTTCGGGGTATGATATTTATGCCTCTGTAACTTTCTCACTCATCATTATTTACAATTCATTCAGGACTATCCATAATCATAGTAGCATCCAGATGAATGTAGAAGTGTTTAAAAACATATTATATTCTCATTTACAATAAAAGTGACTCCAAAATGACACAATACATTATTTTGGGCACAAAATAATCTGAAACCCAACCAAAACAAAATGTAAAAAATCTCTTTATAGGCGTGTGTCTCAATCTATTGCCAGAAGGAAGAGGGATGACCACATAGGACTGGGTTTACGGCCCTGGGTCATGGCAGGGGCCTTTGTCTCTCTGGCAGGGCCCTCCGTGTGGCCCTCCTGGCAGATTGATGGCCCCTCAGAGCAGTGCGGAGAGAAAGGAGCTTTTAAATAAGCAGCTGATTCTGCTGGATGGAGTGAGTGGCCCGCTCCGCCTCTCCTCTCCCCTCTGACATGTCTATGAATATCTATTTTATTATTGCTATTGACCCATACGCCATAAAGCAACCGGAGGGGCCCTACCGCATTTACACAGCTACTATAGGGCAAGGGAGAGTGTGTGCTCATACATGCACACACACACATGTAGACACAAAGGCACGGATGCATACACACACACACACACACACACACACACACACACACACACACCAGAGTACATCCAAATAAATGAATGGAATGTCCATCCGCATTTATAGTTACACACTTGTATGACAAATAGACTGTTGAATTCCCAAGCACATAGGTTGCTTGGTGTGTGTGTGTGTGTGTGTGTGTGTGGGTGTGTGTACATCAACACAGAGAGAGAACCCATTTGTCTTCTGTCCTATTCATGTCATTATGGCTTTTGTTGTGATTGACTAACTGCCCAGTAATGTTAGAATACAAAAATAGGTTATTGTCTGTCTGACCAGCCACTCTATTGCAGAGACATTTGTGTTGTGTTACAATGACCTGGGGGAAATGAATTTGCGTTTTGTTTGTGCGGCTTTGTACATTCTCAAAAACAAACATGTCCCTGAGCGCACACGCGCGAACACACATACACACCCACAACTATTTATCTCACAGTAACCTTCTAACCTCGCTCCCTCGTACATACACACTCTGAACACACACACAAACTCACACACATTACTGAAAGTTGAGGGTGGGCGCCCCTTTGGTGTGAGGTGTGTGATGGCCTTACACTGCGCTAGGCTAGGGGACAGTCTGAACCTGGCCTGTGGTGGTTGCTCTTAGGGCTACTCTCCTCTCTGCAGCTCGTCCCCGTGTGTCAGTGGCGCTCTGAGGGGACACTTTGATGAATGGCCAGTTTATGGTGCTGTCAGGCCCTGGGTGTCTGTGGGGAAATAGCCAGGGTTGGCCCCAGGGCCAGCTGATTGCAAACCTGTGGCCTGGCCCATGATCAATCAAACTGATTGGCTACGGCAAATATGGTTACTGATAGCAGAAGGAGGAGGGAGGGAAGATTGGTGTGTGTGTGTGTGTGTGTGTGTGTGTGTGTGTGTGTGTGTGTGTTCAGTAGCGTAGCGTGGTAGGGCCTGCAGAAATTTGAGTGGGCAAAAAAACCAAGTGAAAAATGTGCAGTTTTATAGCTCACCTCATGGTATTCTACACATTTTGCCATGAGGCTGAGAGAGCATGTTGCTGTTTTAATGCTAATTTCCTGCAATTCTACAAATTTTTCCATGGAGCAGAGAGGAAAATGTGCAGTTTCATAGCTAATCTTATGGTATTCTTCACATTTTGCCATGAGGCTGAGAGAGCATGTTGCATTTTTCAAGCTAATTCAAGCTAAAATATAGGTGTGTTGACTGTGATAAAGGCATTAGATTATGAGCTGTCTTGTTCGCTAAATGAACAAATGAAGTAGGCAGTGGCATGGTGCATATAGCCATAGAAGCACAGTGACATATGCCTCAATGTGGTCATATTTGTGGCTTATTGGGGGTGTGGCTTTCAGTTAGTTATTTTTGGCCACCCATCCCATGAGAGTGAATGTCATTCCAGTGCACTTCTAGTGATGAATTCTATCTGAGGGGGTTTGCATGTTTAGGTAAAAAGACAAATAATGTCCCGTTTGGAACACTGACAAGTAGAAAGCATAATTTGTATTAAATGTATTTCTTTCAAGCTGATGGGTGGGCCTGGCTCCCCATTGGGTGGGCCTGGGTGGGCCTACAATACACGGCTGGTGTGTGTGTGTGTTGCACAGAAGGTCAAGGGTCACTAAATGGAACATGAAAGAACGAAAATGGCCCAGCCGCGGCCCTGTTAATATCTCACATGGAGGTAGGCTTTCTCAGGGCTCAACACACACACACACACACACACACCTTTATACACTCTCTGAGGGTGAGTTTGTTACAATGAAAGTAGACACCCAAGTGCTCTACTGTATGTTTGTAGCATTGTGTGTGTGTGTACGCATGTGTGTGCGTGCATGTGTGTATCACAAAGAGATCTACAGCATCTATAGCACACAAACAGTACGCCAAAACATTTACATCCATCAAATCCATTTCAGATTTCAAATGTTTTTTATTGCAAAACAGAAATAGGGATTGAATAGCTGTGCATCGTAACAGACCAAAATGTGAAATATAACATTACATTTAATACTTTAAATTATCACCAAAGCTTAATTGATTATTTGACTCTTGGATTCTAAAGCTTTACATGCTGTAATTCTGTCCATTTTAGGTGGATATAGACAATTCTATAAGCGTTGCATATCTTATCTTCAGTCATTGATCAGAAGTGTATTTTGGACCTTTAAAAACATTGGTGCACATTGCTTGTGGCACCTGGTTTTACATCGATGCTCTGACACGGGGGTCATTTTTAATATGCTTTGATCCATCTCCCAGCTGGGAGTGTGTGTGTGTTTGTGCTCCACCGAGCATGTCCTGTTTTGGGACTGGGGACATGGTGTGTGAACTATCAAATTGTCCTTTAATAGCCTCTCATTCTTCTCATCTCATTATCTATCTCACTGCCCCAGGGGGAGAGGGAAGGGGACAGAGAGGGGAGAGAGAGACACGCAGAGGGAAAAAAGGAAAGAGAAAGAGGGAGAGGAAAGCATGTCATTTCCTATCTCTCACGACATCTTCATTGAGTCATGGCCAGAATATCAGTCCTGCCACTTATTAAATCATCATCATTTATTAAAGTGCAAAACTGCTCTCTTCATTAAGGATCTACAGAACCTCGACTTGGATGATGGTGCACAAAGTGGAACAAGAATCTGCTCTAAAACATCCCTCCATCTCTGTATCCTTCCCTAGTCTGAGCAGGGTAGAGTATAATTTACACCAACACAAGAGAATGGAATGAAAGTCAATTTCATTATTATTTCCCCCCACTTTTTTTTCTCTCTGCCCCGCCCCCGTCAATCATTGTCGGCTGAAAAACAAGTCTTAAGTGCAGAGCTGGGGCGTTAGGCTAGCTACATGCAGGGGCATCCCTGCCGTTCCAGGATTACAGGCAGGCCCAGATACGCCGGCGGAGAAAAGCAGGACTCTCTCATTAGCTGCGATGTAGCGGCCGGCCTCGTGGGCAGGTGCTACTGTAATTAACCATTGTTTGACTATCAAAAGTCGGCAGCTGATTAAATGGGCCTAAATGCAGTCGAGCACTTTCCTTCCCCCTTTCACCCTGTAATTTCAAAGGCTCGCGACCCGCTGGGGGCCCTTTCAGCCTCGAGACGCCGCTTGCGCTGCCGGCCCCGCTAAGAGCCTGTTGCCAGCAGTAATCAAATCGGAAAATCTTACGGGGAAAAAATTATAAGGAGAAAAAATGAGAAAAAAACAACATTGGGGGCTTTTTTCGGTCGCGGGCTCAAGCAGAGACCTTCCATTAGAAACGGCTTGGCGATGGCCGGCGAGGCAGCGAGCGGTGAGAAATGTGGCGTCTTAAGGCAAGTGAATGGCATCTCTTTAGTGATTAGAGAGGCAATAATGAGCACCCCCACGACTCTGGTGCTAAGTCCATTTTATTGCTAATTCATTTACGTGCCATGTCAGACGTACTTGACACGAGTCACCCGCTAAGAAGTGGTGTTTGTCAAGCAGGTATGGCCCATTATGGTGGGGATCTGAAATCAGACTGACAATGGAGTGTGTGTGGTAGGGGGTTGGTGTGTGTGGTAGGGGGGTTGGTTAGGGCTTGGGTGAGAGGCAATCGCATTAGCAAGATAACACCACGCAGAGTTATCCGGAGCTCATGTTGCTTCACCCGCCGCGATTTTTAATTAACACACTTTTTATTACGACTTTATTGTGAAATGAAGCCGCTCTCCGCTGATTTGCTGTTTCCGAAGTGAAAATTCTCATGCTAATCAAACACGGAAAAAACTGCTGACTTTGTGAAGGTAACAATGTAGCAATGTAGTCTAACAATATTTCCCCCTCACCTTTTTCACAGGTTATTCTTTCACTGAGCATTGCAGTTTATATTAGAATAAATATCACCCCTACTGGAATACGTATCTCGTTGGTATGAGAATGGATTGTATCGTCTGCCTACGTGCTTTATTCCCTATTGTGAATGATTGCTAAATAATCACTTTGATCTCCCTGCCTAATGTAGTGGATCAGAGGCACCCGAGGGACATCATTTGATAGGATAATAACCTGGTATCAGCGGCTATATTCTCACCTCCCATGTCACCGTCTGGGAATGATGATGCGTGATGCTTTAGCTTTGCCTATAGTCCCTCAGTGTCCTTTTGGACAGGACTTCTTGTAAAAAGGAATGTATCATCTCAATGGGATCACCTGTATAAATAAAGACTAAATAAGCAAGAAAGTAATTACATCTATTCTACCATTCTCTCTTTATGACTTTATGAACTGAGCCAAATAAAATGACAGAACAAATATATGCGGATATCAAATCAATACAACATAATAGAATATAATTAACAAACATGGTAATATTTAATACTTTGACTAGGCAGAGGGTAAGGCCAGAGGGTGAATTACTCTTTGAACACCGAAGCCATTTTGTCTATCAACCTCGCACGCGTCTCTACGCAATACAGGACTATCAGGTATGAATGAACACATCCACATAGCATGGTCTCTCTCTCTTATCCTCTCCCTCTCCCTTCTTTCGCTCTTTCCCTGTGTGTCCTCGTCTCATGATCTCTTCCCTCAGATAGTGTCAAAGAAGATGCTTTCCACATCCATGGCAGACATGAGGTCTTTATGGCGTATCTAGTTGAATAAAGGGATTATCTTGTATGAATTCACACAGAGTGACACGGGGACTGCTCTCTTGGGGATGGTGGTGTGTGTGTGTGTGTGTGTGTGTGTGTGTGTGTGTGTGTGGAGGGGGTCCCCCTCTCCCCTTGCGTCTCAAAGTCCCCCCCCACTTGGCCTAATCATTGTTTCTCCATCAGATAATTCCCTGTGTTGTTTGTCGTCGCCGCGGTAGCGTGTTAATTACCCCTCGCCGTGGCAATGAGCCGCTCTTCCTTGTAATGGCTTAATTAGGGGTGACGGGCTTTGCCGCTTGTTTACTCAATTAGCCCCTCTTCATTCATTAGCTTCATTATCACAGGAAGTCAACTGTCCTCCTTGATACCCCCCCCCCTGTTGTTGTTGTATTAGCATGCTGAATGAAGGATGGCTGGCAGGCTAGCTGCATGGTGGGAAAGGAGGATGACACAGTGAAGTCTGTATGTTTGTGATCACTCTCTCTCACCATCTCTCTCCCTCTCTCTCTCACCATCTCTCTCTCTCTCACCATCTCTCTCACATCTCTCTCTCTCTCACCATCTCTCTCCCTCTCACTCACTCAGTCTCTCTCTCTCTCACCATCTATCTCCTTTTCACTCACTCAGTCTCTCTCCTTCTCCCTGCATCACTCTCTCTCTCTCACCATCTCTCTCTCTCTCTCACCATCTCTCTCCCTCTCTCTCACCATCTCTCTCTCTCACCATCTCTCTCCCTCTCACTCACTCAGTCTCTCTCTCTCTCACCATCTCTCTCCCTCTCACTCACTCAGTCTCTCTCCTTCTCCCTGCATCTCTCTCTCTCTCTCACTCCATCTCTCTCTCTCTCACTCCATCTCTCTCTGTCACTCACTCAGTCTCTCGCTCTCTCTCACTCTGTCTCTCTCTAACTCCATCTCTTTCTCACTCCGTCTCTCTCTCACTCTCACTCTCACTCTTTCTCGCTCTCACTCCGTCTCTCTCTCTCTTTCTCTCTCACTCCGCCTCTCTCTCGGGCCTTCTGATTAGGGATATTGAAAGGGCTCCATGTTTTCGCCTGGATGTATTTTTGGATAGATGTTAGAGAGTGAGATAAGAGAGAGAGAGAAATAATAAAATAAACAGACATTCTTGTCCATTACGAGAACACACACACACACTGGGTGTTGAGCTGACGCTCCCTAGATGCTGCTTCCTCCCCCCTCCTCCACCCCCCCTCCCGCTCTCTTTTTTGTAATTAATGATAAATCTCTTAAAGCTCCTTATAAAGGATGATTGATGGACGGTCAAACAGACGGTCCGAGCCACCTAGTGTTTCTACCTCCGGGGCCCAGGTTTGGGATTAGCGATCGCTGGGTTATTTAACAGTTCATTTGAGCGGGGTGAGGTGGGTGGTGGAGTGGTGGGTGTCTGTCCATACACTCTACAGCGTATTACCCCACCGGCGAGGGGGCTCAGCGTAGTGGCCGTGCCAGCCTCCACCAGACAGAGAGGCCTCCCAGAGGGGTAATACGCTGTAATGAAGATTAAGACTCTCAAAGCTCCAGTGTTCAACCACGGAAAGACAGAGGGGAGTGAGGGAGGGAGGAAAGGGAGGGGGGAGAAATCCTTGTTTTATTAACTTGTCTGCATCAGCATCACAAGTTGGCGAAGTTTCGAAGGGAATGGAGAAGGTAGGTGGGGCTTTGTGTAAGTTTGTGTTAAGCGTTCTATTCCCTCCGCCGCCTGGTGTTGTTGTGTATGAGGTCGATCGGGACGTGTTTGTTTGGACGCGTCTTGGTTTTTCACTCACATACACACACACACTCAGAAACACACACACACTCACATACACACACACACACTCAGAAACACACACATGTAGATGGTGTTGGTGTTGCTTTTTCTTTGTATTTCAGATGTGCATGGACAAACTCAGGACGGATCTATAACTGACCGAATACCAAATAGATATCATGATTTCTTTTTTAAATAATTTAATTCTTAGCTTTATCAATATCATCTGACAGACACCTCAGTACTGCCTAAAGAAAAACATATCACTTGTATTATATGACATAGGCCTACAGAGGCCTTTTCTGGGTGTGTGTGTGTTTTTTACACTCACAGATATTGACCAACATTATCTACTAAACATTCTCCTGAGAACTCGTTTCCGGATCAATTTCACAATCAATTGACTCACTATCAATTCCCGACAGTGTTATTTCGCCCCAGCTCAAGTGCTTTCGACTGTGTCCATGTATTGAGAGGAGGTTTCTCCAGGGCATTTTTAAAAAACTGAATAACATTTTATGTCCTTTTAACTTGTTATATAATTCTAGTCTTTAGTGTTCTATGTGTATATTTTATCATTTTACCATGTTCTATGTGTATATTCAGTCCCGTGTAGCTCAGTTGGTAGAGCACGGCACTTGCAACGCCAGGGTTGTGGGTTCGATTCCCACGGGGGGCCAGTATAAAAAAAAATATTAAAAAAATGTATGCACTCACTAACTGTAAGTCGCTCTGGATAAGAGCGTCTGCTAAATGACGTAAATGTATATTGCATCATTTGACCATGTTCTATGCGTAGATGTCTATTTTACTATTGTATTGAGGTTTGTTTTTGATTAGAGTTTGAATTGATTGCAATAAATATTTTCTTCAGCAGAGATGGATGGACAAATTAAAGTACATAAAGTACTATCCTGATAACACTGAGATATTTCTCATTTTGCATGACAGAACAGTTGACTAAGGAAGAACACACTTAAGTGCTTCGTTTATTTTGCTTTGGAGGAGAACCCTCTGATGGCGGTGGATTGAAACATGTCTTGCTAACACCCACTCACACACACAATATGCTACACACGTACGCACCCACACACACTGACACACACCAAACTTTCTCTCTCACACACACACGCCAAACTCTCTCACACACACACTCTTGCAAACACACGCATGCACACACACACACACCTCCCTATGTGTGACAGCAGGAGCTGTGGGAAACCCTGGAGGTATGTGTGAGAGTGACCTGGGGATTACTACTAGGCAATCCCAACCATGTGTGGCACAGATGGGAGTGCTGTCTATCTGTGTGTGCGTCTCTGTGTGTTTCTCTCTCTCTCTCTCTCTCTCTCTCTCTCTCTCTCTCTCTCTCTCTCTCTCTCTCTCTCTCTCTCTCTCTCTCTCTCTCTCTCTCTCTCTCTCTCTCTCTCTCATCTCTCTCTCCCTCTCTCTCTCCACCTCTCTCTCCACCTCTCTCTCTCCCCCTCTCTCTCCCTCACCTCCTTCCACTTATACAGGACAGTGAGAGGTACTTATTCAGTAATATGTGTGTGTGTGTGTGTGTGTGTGCACATGGACGTCAGATCTACACTACTTAAGATCACTTATCAGGTCAGGTAAAACCCAATAACCACGTATGTGGATGTCAGGTGACCAGGTGACAATGGGTAAGTGTCTCCTTTTGAATGCATGTTAGCCCTGACCAGGGGTCAGCTACCCCTTGTGACCCCGTCTAGACACTGAACTAGGATCAGCTTACGCTCTCCAAATCCTAATCTTAACCATTAAGGTGGAAAATGCTGAAGTGACCCTAGATCAGGGACTAGGGGCAACTTCACCCTACTGCTGTAAGCTTCATACTCATCATTGCCGTTCCAGTCTACCATCCCTCCTTTGAAACAATGCCTGTGGTGAGCCTGCCATGCACACACACTATACAACACACACACACACACACTCCCTTGAAACAATGTCTGTGGTGCGCCTGCCTTGCAGACAATATACACCACATGGCACACTTCCTGTACCATACCAGTCCTCTCCGGATAAGAGGTCCCCAATGACCCCTTACCCAATGCCAGACCCCCTCCACAATCTCTGCACACATACCCTAATCATCTCCGCTATCCCCCTTCCTTGCCATTCCAATTTTTTTCTGTCTGTCATTTTTGACTGTTTTGTCTGCCTAAAATATTCCAGGGGGCTGGTGATGGGGGATGGCTGTGTGGAGGGATGGAGGGCTTTTCTTTCACATGACCTTGGAACTCTCTCTCTCTCTCACTCTCTCTGTCCAGACAGAGTTTGTCTCTGGGAGCGGGACAGGGTCTGGCTGGCAACGCGCCTCTCCTGGGCATTTTGGCATTCCTCCAGATTACAGGAGGGCCTCCCCTCTCTCTCTCTCTTTCTGTCCCCCCTCTCTCCGTCTGTCCTCCTCTCTGTCTGTCCGTCCGTCTGTCTGTATTTCTCTCTCCCCCTCTCTCTTTCTGTCTGTCCCCCCTCTCTCCATCTGTCCTCCTCTCTGTCTGTCCGTCCATCTGTATTTCCTTCTCTCTCAACCTCTCTCTTTCTGAACCTGTGGGTTGGTCTGTGGCCGAGGACCATAAGAAAATAAACCTGCAAAGAGTCTGAAAAGTGGAGCTAGAAAAAACAAGAGGATGGGAAGGTACTGTATGGGGTAACCACCCAAAACAGGACACTTTGTTCAGAATCACCTCCCTTTTTACCAGTGGCTTTCCTCATTCTCAGTTCATCACATACCATCAACATCCCCTCCCCTGCCCCCTCCCCTCCTCAGAAATGAAAGGGGACCTGTTTTTAGTATTCTAGGCTCTGCTGTGCAGTGATGCATTTTCACTTTTGGGCATTGTTTTCACTAGGCATTAATTAAATCAAGGATTTATTTAAAAAATTAAAATCTCTCCTAACTTCTTCAGGGAGTCACCAGGCTCCCATAGCAACAGCCCAGAGCAGTGGGCCCACATGTTATTATGTGTGTCGGCTGAACCGCCACCCCTCTGCTTTCAGGGCCGCAGATTTAATGGACTCCTGCTCACAGAGTGGGTGAGAGGGTGACAGTTTGGACAAAAGAGAGAGAGAGAGCGAGAGTGAGAGAGAGAGAGAGAAAAAGAGGAAGGTAGGGAAGAAAGAGGGTAGAAAGAGGGAGGGAGGGAAGAGAGAGAAGGAGAGAGAGAGATTATAAGTGAGAGGGAGGAAAGGAGAAAGAGAGAAACACAGAGAGCAAGAGAGAGAGGCCTCATAACGAAGACACCCTCACATGACAGACCCAGCCACTGTCTATCTGTCTGTCTGTCTGTCTGCCTCCTTTTGAAGGAGGTGGGGAGAGGCCCATTGAGGGAAAGGTTATGAGAGAAAGAGAGGGAGGTCAGAGTTGCAGGCTGACGCAGCGAGCAAAGAAGTGAAAGTTCCACGGTGTCCCTTCAAGCCGCCTCGCTCTTCCCCTCCGCCCCCTCGCTCTTGTCATTCTCTGTCTCCCTCTTTCTTTCTTTCTTTCTTTTCTCTCCCACTCCCACTTGAATTCCAGTCCCAGCGCTTCTGCGAGCGGTGACGTCCACCGCTGATCAGCGATAACCGCACAGATATGTCAGATGGGCCCACACACTGTCCTGCATGGCCATCTCTTCAGTCAGGACACACACACTGCTTGATCACAGGACAGAGGACAGTGCTGGCCTCAGCTCAGAGACTGAAGGATCAGTGTGTGATGGTCAGTGGACTCTGAAGGCCCAGGAATAATGACACCATTCTGCACTGACGCTGGGACCGTTCCCACAGAGCAGTCAGAGAGAGAGAGGGAGAGAGAACAAGACAGAGCTATGGGTGGCACAGTAATGGGTGAAACTTACCCCCCCCCCACCCCCATTTTTCTTTCAAATTCCCCATACTATACTACTTCATACTTCTCTTCATGTTTGTATAACTGTCTGTCCATTTGTATCAGCTTAACATGCTACAGGGAATCCTGCCACTAACAAGCTAAGAAACTCCAAGTCACATTTGACGAACCAGACATGGCCCTGGTGTATATTTGGAATGAGGGAACTCTGGGCAGGCCGAAAAAACAAAACATATCAGCCAGAACCATTAAAATGTAACCGAGCTGCCGGAGAGGAAAGAAATGATATTATCATCAAGTCATCTCGTAGCGGGCCTGGAAACCGCAAATATTAGTTTTACACATCCCTCCGCTCACGCTGACAGAGAAGGCTAAATGATTTAAATGACTGGGTGTTTTTCTCTCTGTCTGTGGAGGTTGAAGGCATGAGCAAGGGGACTCTTTCCACCAACTGAAAAAGCATGCAATTCTTGCTGATTCTGTTCAGACCGAGAGTAGCCATTTATGCCACCATAGTCAAATCAAATCAAAGTTTATTGGTCGCGTACACAGTGTAGCAGATGTTATAGCGGGTGCAGCGAAACACTTATGTTACTAGCTCATAACAATGCAGTAAAATGTCAAACAAGTACACCAATAATCTACATAAAAATTATAATAAACAACAAGAAATCTTGAAATGTCAGAACGAATCCAAATAGCACTGTAACAGTAATCCAAATGCTATCTATACGTATATACACCGGATAAATTTACACCAGATATACTAAGAATGATATGTACAGCAGTAGATATATTAGTGAGCTATGTCAAGAATCCAGTGTAGAAATAAATATGTGGTGTGTATGAACAGTGTAAATAAAATGCAGTAGTAGAAATATTAGAATGAGCTATGTGGAGAATACAGTATATAAATACACAGTACAAAACCCCATGGCAAAATGGATAGAATTGCAGGAAATTAGCTTCCGGACCTGAGTCCGTAATATAAATAACATACTGTATATGCATATGAATGGTGTGTATAGACAGTATGGACAGTATGTGAATAGAAAAGGTGTGTACAGCAGTAGTTATATAGGATGAGCCATGACTAGAATACACTATATACATATAAAGTAGGTAAAACAGTATGTAAACATTATTAAAGTGACCAGTGTTCAGTGACTACAATACAGTATATACTATACATATAAAGTGGGTTAAACAATATGTAAACATTATTAAAGTGACCAGTGTTCAATGACTATGTACATAGGGCATTGTGTAGACTCCATGTACATTGCCACCAGTGGAAATGGAGGATAGACTAATTCCTTTGACAGCCTCACCGGACAGAGCAAGGGGGAAATATGTGTGTGTGTGTGTTTGCTTGCATGTGTGTGTATGTGAGGGTCGTGAAGGTCTATAGGAGGTCTCCACATTCTTGCGGGCCCCTCTGCTCACCCCCTCAGGGCCAGGGGCCTGGCTTCTCTGTGGCCTGCCTGCCTCCCTGCCTGGCCGTATAATTGCCCTCTCCCCGCTACAGATAGTTAACAGCCCCTCCTGTCTTCCCAGCCTGTTTATTCTGCTCTGATTTCCAGCTCCTCTGGGTCATCATTCATCAGCCGCCCGTCGCCCCTGGGGAGAAGACCGGGAGCCCCTCTCGTATCCACCCCCCTACCACCCCACACCCCCGTCACTCGTAACCAGGGGGCATTTCTGATGGCCCCACATTATGGGAAACGGGCTGCCCCTGTGGTGTGGCCGGGGTGGCAGTGATTATAATATCCTTCCAGATTATCATTTTAAACAAATTATCATAATTATCAATCAATCATCGTTTTTTTTTACAGGGCTGGTTTCCCCCGAGCGGAGAATCGCTTCTGTGACCTGTAATGCTTTTCTTTCGGTCCCTTAATAACCTTCATAAATTTAAGGCCATTTAGAAGAAAGAGCACATTTAAAGACAAAATTCCCTGGTTACAAAAAAATAATCAGGTCTGCCAAACGCACAAGCACACACACACACACACACACACACACAGGCACACACACTGCTGACCCCTATCCAACACTTCCCCCCCTCAACATTTTCCCAACTAGAGCCAAAAACGATTTACTCACAAACCAGCTAGTGACCGGGGGAATCTCATGGGGGTAACAGACTGGGAAAGAACAACTGAAGGTTCACACAGTTTATAACAACCACTAAACACACACACACTGATGAATTGTGTTTTTTCCCACTGAAATAAAACTGTAGCACGCTGTTATCGATAGAGACTGACAAATAAATTTGGGAAAAGAACGCCAAAACATTTCTCTGCCTGGGTCCCTGTCAAATGACGTCGAGAGGTCATTCATCTCTCCTCCATCAAAGCATCAAGAGTCCCGCTTTGGAGAACTATGTTTGCCCCTGTCTCCTTGGACAAACAGAGAGCGATGACTTACATAACAAATATATCACTGCTTTATTTTTCCATTCACACCTTATAAAGAAAGAATCCTTGATGAAAAAACGTAATCCTTGCACCGTTGAAAGGATGAAACGAGATAGTGCTAAGAAATAAGAAAGAGAAAGAAAGAAAGATATAGTGTTGTTTGGGGTGAGGATCGGAGGGGATAAAAAGCAATTACATAATATCGATTGCACTGTGAGGGTGTCCATGTCTTAATACTATCTGACTCCTGATCTAGCTTGTGTGTTTACACGTGTTTAAAAGACAGCAACGCTCTTCTGTTGGAGGGATTGACAATCCCCCCCCACACACACACACACACACACATCCCATAGACTGGGGTAGTCAGTGAATGGCAGGTGGGATAAACAGAAGCGGGGATAAAACAGACAGACAGACAGATAGATAGACAGATAGGACTGTTCAGAACCCAACCACAGCTGATCCTATCAACAACCTGCAATGATATGTATCACCATCTAATCTAATACCCCCAGAAAGAGAGATAGAAAGAGAGGGAGAGTGAGAGAGAGAGGGGTATGAAGAGAGAGAGAGTGAGAGAGAGTGAGAGAGAGAGAGAGAGAGAGAGAGAGAGGAGAGAGAGAAAGAGAGAGAGGTATGGAGAGAGAGAGCGGGAAATAAAGAAAGAGCAAGAAAGAGAGGGATAACAAACTCACACCTTCTTTAGAGTCTGGGGAGTGAATGGAAGCCCCTTGACTCTTATCCAGCTATCTCACGTTCTCGGCAGATTTCACTAAGACGGCTTTGGAGCTACAATAACATCTTCTCTCCTCCTTTATCCCTCCCTCTGTTTTCAGTCTAGTCTCTCTCTCTCTGTCTATCCGTTTTGGGGTCTAGTCCGTCTATCTCGGCCCAAAGCCTCTTGGGACGAGGTGTTGTTTTGGTTTCGGGAGAGAGGGATCTGTAGGGTCAAGCACTGTGATGGATACATAGATAATGGTATAATGTTATGGATGATCTCTCTCTCCTTCTCCCTCTCTCTCTCTCTTGGTTTCTTTCCAATAGCCAGAGGCCCTTTTCTGTGAGTAAACGGACAGGGAGTGGGAGGAAGAACAGATGAGGGGGGTAGGAGGGAGGGAGGGAGACCCCACAAGACCCCAGCTGGTTCCTCGTCGCCACTGAGATAGAGGGATGGAGGACGGAATGGAGGAGTGGAGGACCGCACTTGAGAGGGGTGCAGAGCCATTTCTATAGTCACAGTGTGTTTGTGTGTGTGTGTGTGTGTGTGTGTGTGTGTGTGTGTGTGTGTGTGTGTGTGTGTGTGTATGTGCGTACATAGTAGTGTCCTCTCATTATGATATGATAACAGACGGTTTACAATTTACTGTATGTGACGTCTTCATCATTTACCTAGACAAAGTGACAGCATGGGATCCGACACCACACACAATGACTTTTCAATAGTACCATTGTGATGCCCACAAAAAGCAATACGTACACCACCAGGCAGCTTTTGGTCTACACTGGAAGTGAGTTTCCCCCATACACAAACGCTGGGAATACGCTAGATACATTCAATCCATTCTGATAATACTACACCACTTTTAATACACTAGGGACGATCCTTGAGGGACTACTTCCAAAAATTAACACATCTGAAAACGAGTGACTCGGTCCGATTGGAGGTCACAGCGTAATATAGGCCCTACAATACACACATAACCCTCTCATATACTGAATACAATACACACATAACCCTCTCATATACTGAATACAATACACACATAACCCTCTCATATACTGAATACAATACACACATAACCCTCTCATATACTGAATACAATACACACATAACCCTCTCATATACTGAATACAATACACACATAACCCTCTCATATACTGAATACAATACACACATAACCCTCTCATATACTGAACACAATACACACATAACCCTCTCATATACTGAATACCATACACACATAACCCTCTCATATACTGAATACAATACACACATAACCCTCTCATATACTGAATACAATACACACAGAAACCTCTCATATACTGAATACAATACACACATAACCCTCTCATATACTGAACACAATACACACATAACCCTCTGATATACTGAATACAATACACACAGAACCCTCTCATATACTGAATACAATACACACATAACCCTCTCATATACTGAATACAATACACACATAACCCTCTCATATACTGAATACAATACACACATAACCCTCTCATATACTGAATACAATACACACGTAACCCTCTCATATACTGTACACAATACACGCATAACCCTCTCATATACTGAATACAATACACACGCAAACCCTCTCATATACTGAATACAATACACACATAACCCTCTCATATACTGAACACAATACACGCATAACCCTCTCATATACTGAATACAATACACGCAGAACCCTCTCATATACTGAACACAATACACACATAACCCTCTCATATACTGAATACAATACACACATAACCCTCTCATATACTGAATACAATACACACATAACCCTCTCATATACTGAATACAATACACACATAACCCTCTCATATACTGAATACAATACACACATAACCCTCTCATATACTGAACACAATACACACATAACCCTCTCATATACTGAATACAATACACGCATAACCCTCTCATATACTGAATACAATACACGCATAACCCTCTCATATACTGAATACAATACACACAGAACCCTCTCATATACTGAATACAATACACGCATAACCCTCTCATATACTGAATACAATACACACAGAACCCTCTCATATACTGAATACAATACACGCATAACCCTCTCATATACTGAATACAATACACACATGACCCTCTCATATACTGAATACAATACATGCATAACCCTCTCATATACTGAATACAATACACACGTAACCCGCTCATATACAGAATACAATACATGGATAACCCTCTCATATACTGAATAGAATAGATGCATAACCCTACAAGACACACATAACCCTCTCAATACAATACACACATAACTCTCTCATACAATGAGGCTGTATCCGAGCTGAGACTCAATTTGCATTTTCCAGTAATCAAGCACAGCAATAGCCCACTGTGTGGTGTAGAGGTGGAGGAAGGGGATGTGTGTGTGCGTGTGTGTGTGTTACACTGATGAATGAGTAATGTCATTGGGAAAAGGCTCATGCATAATGTCATTCATATTCATAACGGTGTACCATGCGGTCCACTATGGCATGACGATGGCCCACCACAGCACACTGTGAGCATAATGAGCCACCATCAATACCCACTCACTGTGTCCGTGTGTGTGTGGGGGGGGGTGTATCCATATGTGTCCGCATGCCTGTGTGTGTGTGTGTGTGTGTGTGTGTGTGTGTGTGTGTGTGTGTGTGTGTGTGTCGCACGTCTTAAACATCTGTGTGGGTTGAGGCAGTATAGGACCTGCCACTGGGGAGGTGGTCAAGTGAAGTTGAGACCAGAGCTAAACATTGAGTTGCGTATTTTGAAAGCCAACTGAAAGACCTTCATCATGACACAAATGGATTCATGTTTAAGGTTTAGATGAGGGGTCAAGTACATACAGCACAGAGAACTCAGGGTCGTAATCACTAGGGCACCAAACAGAAGAAAACGCATGGGGCGTTTGAGACTCAATAGTCCGGGGCGTTTGAGTGAAACCGAGTTCAAAGTTCACCAACCAGTGACACCCTACAAACCATTTACATTTTAGTCATTTAGCACATGCTCTTAGGTTTAAGGAGAAATTAGGGTTACGTGCCTTGCTCAAGGGCAAGTCAACAGATTTTTCACCTAGTCAGCTCGGGGATTCTAACAAGCGACCTTTCGGTTACTGGCCCAACACTCTAGAACCCAGGGAAGCTCCTTAACCCCTATTCATCCTTTGTACTGTTTGAGCTATAGAAAGAATTGGGCTGAGTCCCAAATGGCACCCTATTCCCTATACACTGCACTACTGTTGACCAGAGCCCTATAGGCCTTGGACAACAGTATTATTATTAGTAGTAGTAGTAGTAGTAGTATTGTTTCATTCACTTCTTTATTTGACCTGCACTTTTGGAGCTCGGAATTTAAGAACTTCACTGTACCCTGCAATGACATCTGTGACTAGTAAACTCATCTAATCTAAATCAAAAGTACTGCAGTAAATAGGGAATAGGATGCCATTTGGGACGCATTGCTGGAGTGTGTGGGCCGGACCATGGCTCTACACTGAGTGTACAAAACACTAGGAACACCTTTCTAATATTGAGTTGCACCCCCTTTCGCCCCCAGCACAGCTTCAATTCTTCGGGGCATGGACTCTACAAGGTGTTGAAAGCGTTCCACAGGGATGCTGCCTGATGTTGACTCCAATGCTTCCCACAGTTGTGTCAAATTGGCTGGATGTCCTTTGGGTGGTGGACCATTCTTGATACACACGGGAAACTGTTGAGCGTGATAAACCCAGCATCGTTGCAGTTCTTGACACACTCAAACCAGTGCGCCTGGCACCTACTACCATACCCCGTTCAAAGGCACTTAAATATTTTGTCTTCACTCTCTGAATGCCACACATACACAATCCATGTCTCAATTGTCTCAAGGCTAAAAAATCCTTCTTCAACCTGTCTCCTCCCCTTCATCTATACGGATTGAGGTGGATTTAACAAGTGGCATCAATAAGGGATCATAACTTTCACTTGGATTCACCTGGTCAGTCTGTCATGGAAAGAGCAGGCGTTCCTAATGTTTTGTACGCTCAGTGTAGGTTTCCATTGATTCTCAACAAGTGTCTCTCCCTCCCTTCTTCTTCTCTGTCCCCAGCCATTGTTCTTTCACGCACCATTAAGTTGATACTTGAACTTTCTCTCCCTTTCTGCCGTGACCCGGCGACACTGGCCGTAAAAGCCAACGGTCCGCCCCCTCAATAAATGTATCACCTCATAAAGACGTGGCTGCTGGTGCCACGTTCAATGGGACGTATCGACAACACAAAGACCAATTAAAGGAGAATCTCTCTCACACACACACACACACACACACACTTACCACCCGATCATTCACAGTCACAGCAAGACAATCCACTGGTCATGCTATGGGAAACTGGACAGTCATTCACATTTGATTTTGATTGTGAATATACAGTATATCTATAATATGTGATTTGACATGGATTCCACGTCTGAAATGATGGAGGTATTTGGTATTACAGTTGTAGTGTGTGTGCGTGCTGTGACAGTGGTCAACCAAACAGAAAACGTTGAACAACAACAATACATCTGCTTACCTTTTTGATGCAGCTCTCCGGAGAGGACGCCGCCTCGTGGTCATTCAGCATCTGCTGTGAAGAAAACAAACAAACATCTTTACAACTCAGCTCTGACAGAAATAACAGACTCCTAATTCCAATGACACAATGACGTATAGCGCTCTGAACAACCTCGGACCAAACCATAACCTCTTCCATTAATCATGACCGTGGCGACCTGATGGGCAGGGGGACTCCATACCGTTACCACGGTAAGACCAGGGGATTCAAAGTTACAGAGTTCCCCCCCCCCTCCCTTCGGCATAACAGGACATTTCACTGAGACAGTCAGCTTTGGGGGAGAGAGGAAAGGAGATGTGGAATTAGGCCTCCAGCAATATTTACTCAGAAAGGCTGTGGGGAGAATGCTGCCAGTGTCTGGGGGTTGAAACGCATCATGTTGAGGAAGCAAGGAATGATGAAGAGGTAGGAGGGATGGTTACAGTGATAATGGCAACCACCCTCCTCCCTCGCTCTCTCTCTCTCTCTCTTGCTCTCTCTCACAGGGGCCCATTCATGGCTGGGAATTAGGGAGGGGAAACCGTCCATAGTCTGAGTTTAGCTGGGATTATCAGGCCCATATTAAAGACACACATGGGCGTGCACACACACATGCGCACACGCACACATACACACACACACACACACACACACATACCGGCATCTCTCAAGCCCCCCCGCCTCCCAATGCCCCAGATCTATGCTCCCCATGTCTCTCCAACAGAGGGTGTGTTGTGTGGGGTTCACTGGTAATTCCGTACCCATATATTGAACTTGACATATTAACGTTTGGATTTCTCCTTGAATGTCCTCGATGATTTGAAGGGGAAGGGGGAGGGATATGCGTCTGTATTCTGAGCAGTTATCTCATTTGGAATCTGATGTGGGGAAACTGTGGGGGGATTATTTGACGCGTACAGTGGAGTCTTTTATGAATCATGTTGAATAGACCTGCTCAAAGACAGATTATGGTCTGTGTGGACGGTAAAGCCGGATCGGGGTTCTATAAGCGCTGGCAACATTTCTGCCCAACAAACGCGTGATTCTTCCCGGCCCTAGACCCATTTACTTTTACACATGTGCATGTGCAATCGTTAAGTACATCACTGACTTTAAATCTCCAAGTCTCTTAAGGTTTAATGGTCACATGTATCATGTGTCTGCATGATTGACCTCTTGACCATCCAAGGCGCCATTGAAAGAGACTTGAAAGGGATCTCATTTGGTTAAATAAAGACCAAATAGAAATGTTAAAGTGATCTAGTACTGCCAATAGGCCTCAGTGTCTCCCATTTCCTGCCAAGGGAGACTGACATCCAGTCCATGTGCACTACATCTGAAATGTCACTCTATCCCTATATAGAGCATTACTTTTGACCAGGGCCCATAGATTGTAATTTCAGTGAATAGGATGCCATTTCAGTGAATTGGATGCCATTTCAGTGAATAGGATGCCATTTCAGTGAATAGGATGCCATTTCAGAAATCTGTATTTAAGACTCATCCATGTGTGCTGCAGACATACAGACAGACAGTAGACCAAAGCTGCAGTTCCCTACATTAAGCTGTCAGTGGATCTCCCAGCGCACTGAATGGAAGCAATTACACCACAGATACTTACACGAGTACACTTATGCTACTTACATCTATAATCTAATCCTCAGCCTTGTCAAAGCCATCCCCCATCATAAAAACAAAATCACGTCAGCCGGCGGCGCAATTCAATGACACTATTTTAAACTAGCGACTCCGAGGTCTTTGTATTTGGTCCACCACAGCCCATGTGTAACTCATAACACACACAACAGCATCCAAACACACCCTTGGTGTGTGTTTATAAATGGCTGTAGCGCTAGGAAACTGCTCAGAGGCACAGCTTTGGGCAATGCCAGAGCTGCGCGTTTCTGTGTGTGGTGGTGCTGATAAGAAGAACCCTCCTTCACATTCCTGGCCATCCTGTTCACATTGTGCTCTGACAATAGCCCTTAGAGTGATGGACACATATAATGGAAGAGAGGAAGAGAGAGAGGGAGAGAAAGAGAGGATAGATAAAGAGGGAGAGGTGAAAGAGAGGGAGAGAGAGAGGAGAGAGAGGGTAGACAGAGAGGCGAGAGAGGCGAGAGGGGCCTTCCCCCTATGGTAATATGTGGAGGCCAGCTGTAACAGTTTACAAAGTAACAGCTTCATTGACTCTGCAAAACGCTACCAGGCACTCCAACAGGGTTAGGCCCGAGCTCCCTCCCTCTCTCCACCACCCTCTCCACACGCCAAACATAAATATATGTATGTATCAAATTGTGCGAGAGTAACCTGAAACTGTAGGAGACATGCAAACAGACACAAGCGGTTAAACTGACGGTTGAATGTCTTTCAGCTTTTGGGTTAGACCCGCTTCTTCCCTTCCCTCCTCCTCTTCTTTCTCTGCTGGTGCACTCCAAATCTCGACGTGAGTCTCTGAGAAAATATGTTGTTCTCGTTTTGCATTGAGCTTTGAAAACAAGCTGCTTAAAATGAATAAATATAAAAACATCTCAGTTGAAGTTGGTGTGTGCCTTGCTATGAAGAGCAGTGGTCAATGGGGTCTCCTGCGCTGTAACGCATGGGGTAATAGGTGTGATGCGCCAGGCCCAAGGCTGCCTCTCTCTCCCTTTCTCTCTTTCAGCTCCTGCAGACGGACACACAGGCACACGCACAGACACACTCTCCACAGCCGTACAGAGACCCAGCCAAGCAAATAAATAGCCTATTAATTAGAAGAGGGGAAAAAGTGATTGGCCTCCCTGACTAACACCAGCGTATGATTTATTGCCCATGTCACCATCGTTTCAAAGTCACTTTTTTCTCCACGTCAGAGGGAACACTCAAAACAGAGGTGAGCTTATTTCTGGATCCCTCGACAGAGCGGTTTCAAATTGTACCCTTGTTGTCCTATCTGCGCTAGGCTAACGCTAACTTGTCAATATGTCTTATGGACATGACAAGTAGAGAAACTAAGGCAAACTATAGCAATTAGTGCTGGTGTCATGGAGACAGTGGAAGGATGTGTCTGGGCACAAAACCCTCTTTATGGCCTGAAATTACCTAAAACGTAAACACACGGGCCGAGATGAAAGTGCAGCCACCTGCGGAATCATTCCAACGCGGTGACTGTGTAAACCTCATTAGGTGTGTGTGTGTATTTGTGTGTGTTTTCGCACACGACGAGAAATGAGAAATCCTCCCCCCCGTTATTAAGGTTATAGCTACAAACATCATTGCCAGCCAGGCACACATGGAGCAAATCGGGCCCAGTTCATTCCAGAACCACTAGCACCTCTTTTTCTCTCTAACCCTCAGAGGCTGTCCAGCACAGGCTCTACTCAAAGCACATGTGGTCGTTTGCATTCACAACTTGAACCCCTGCACCACTTCGCAAGACACAATCACTATCGAAACTGGGGGTCCACTTATTGCGAGTCCAGGAATTAGCGATAGCGCTTTAACTACTCAGGGAGCAGCGACAAATGCTAGAGCATCCCAGATGTACACCAGTAGTACAGAAAAAAATAAAAAAATAAGACCACTTTTAGAGTTTTCGCTGTAGGAAAATGTTGGCACTCGATGCCAAAAACAATTCTCCTCAAGTCTGGATAATATGAGGCAATAGCAACACGGCCAATGGATGGTTATAGATGTCAGAAGCCGCAAGTTTCCAAAAAGAAACACCAGCAAACAGACCTCAAGGCCTTTTGAACCAATAGACTGACAACCCATTGGCTACAGGAGCCACACCAAGAAAGCCACAAATTGGAAGTTTTGCTATGCAGTTATTGAGAACTTTCTCCAGCACTGGCACTCTGACAAGAGTTAATTGTGGCAATGCCGGGACATTATTGATTTCGTGACCTATAGATTAGCACGGATGCGGTCTTTCGCGGCGCGATCGTGCACTGCATAATAAATGGCTGAGCGTGCCTGTGTGTGAGTATGAGAAAGAAAGAGAGAGAGAGCTCTTTCTGGTTTTCACTGCTCTGCCGTCTAAACTGGGCCCTAACTATCATGTCAAACATGATTGCAGCAAATTAATCACTGTGATTCTCTCCAGCACCAGCCGCTCTCAACCCTTCACAGGCGACACACTTCAAGAAAAATATCACTAGTCTGCAGTCTTTTCCTATGAGGTCTACACTTCTGATATCGCTTTGATAGCCCCGGACCAAAACAGGCTCTCTCTCTCTCTCTCTCTCTCTCTCTCTCTCTCTCTCTCTCTCTCTCTCTCTCTCTCTCTCTCTCTCTCTCTCTCTCTCTCTCTCTCTCTCTCTCTCTCTCTCTCTCTCTCTCTCTCTCTCTCTCTCTCTCTCTCTCTCTCTCTCTCTCTCTCTCTCTCTCTCTCTCTCTCTCTCTCTCTCTCTCTCTCTCTCTCTCTCTCTCTCTCTAATCAGTTGAATCTTGTTTGAGTAAGGATACTGACTGACTGGATAGGGGTTTTTTGGACTCAGTTTGTGTTCCAGGGTCATTTGTCCTCAGCAGGGTGTAAAGGGGCTATTTCGGGACTTCCCAACAGATACGGCGAGGGAGCCGACAAAAAAATTAGTCGCTGCGCTATCACTACTTAAAACATATTTTAACAATGAGCATGCTCAAGAAAGAACATGAAGAAGGAAGGAGGGATGTAGAGAAGGAGGAAGGAAGGGGGGAAATCCTCCCTGCTAAATACCAGGAAGCTAGGCAGCATTCTGATAGAATATATTTATGAAGACTTTAATAAGCTGAGGACTTGAAGCCGTCTGCCAAGGCAAACATCAAGGCAGCCCTGATAGCAGAATGCGCCGAGGGCTATTGATAGGGGGGGGCAATTAAACATAATGGCTCCCAGCTTAGCATTGTTTGGTTCCATATTATAGCCTTATCAACGTCTTCAACTTTGGCTGTCAGTCGAATGTGAGAAAGGCATACAGACCATGGCAGCGGATGGCAGAGGAATGCACTAGTCCTATTGTCTGGGCCCAACACAAAGGTGAGAGAGATCAGAAATTGGTTTGACGGGGCTAAAGCTAACAACGTTATTACTCAACGTATTGGGATGGGGCGGGCGTTGGTTGGCGGAACTGAAACCTTCCAAGAGATAGAGTGGAAACACAAAGGGCAGAACACGTGCTGCCATTGTGCGGCCCCGTCCCGGCCACTTCTCAAACAACAGGTGTGTTTACAGTACGAGCAATGACCCCGAGTCATTTAAGAGTCCTTTAAGAGTTCCCGTGATTTATGCTCAGGCAAATGTCACGATAAAATGTGATGGGTGCTTTTCAATAAAACCCGGGATGAGCTGCATCATCGTTTCAATGCTCCCTATGACTCATATCGACGTATTATCCATACAAGCGACATTGGACCTATGTTTTATTCTGCTAATATTCCACAGCTTAATATACACTAAGTATACACTGACAGGCTGAATTCTTGCTGCATTCTTCAACTTGTTGTTGAAGTGGATTGTTCTCTTCAGGACAATAATAGCTCTGAAGGGTTCACAGTCCGCGCTTGCTCAGCAAATACACCTTGACAGAGGTACATTATTTTACAATGCCGGGAGAGAGAGAAATCGACATTGTGCCTCGGAGTTGTTAAAAACGTGAGAGAGAGGGAGAGCAAGAGAGAGCACAGTAACAAATGTATTAAAAGGGTCATATTTTCATACAGGCCTAGCGCCTCATCCATCACCTTAGCATTGGGCCTCTATCCTTTTAAGCCGCGACGCAGAACTTCATATTGACAGAGCCATAGAGATAAATTAACCGGCTGGCCCACTTTATTGATAAGTCATTTGGGAGGATGATCAGTAATAATCATAAGTGAATAAGGGAGGGGCGATAGATCTCCGGCCAACAGTTGTTTTGACAGCCGCATGGTAGCCGACCAATAAATAACGCTACCTTGGCGGCTAAGAGGATTGCATACACAGTATCCTGGTCGGGGTTGCTTTCACACTATGATATATCGCATCTTCTGTCTTTGCTTTTGATAAGGTTGCGGCGTATCGATATGTCGTCGGGCCGGGTGGGGGGAGAAATATCTCCACCTCTTCTCTAATGATCACATATGGCCTCATGGAACACGCAGGGGGGGCATGGGGGGACGTTGGAGAGAGATTTAGAGCTTGACCTGTAGGCCGCATAAATTAGTTTGAGAGTCAATCCATATGATACGTAGACGCTTTTCATTTCTGCTGGCAAACATCAAGTTTGAAAGATGGGATATCTCGGCAGCGTATGAGGTTGAGGTAGCAACATGTTTTTCATTAGCAACATGCTTCAATCTGATCAATCTGATATTGGCTTTCTGGATTCCAGTATTCCAGTATTCTCCCATCTCAATTTCTTTCCTCAGAGTTGTATGGGTGTGTAGGAATACACATTGGGTCAAATGTCTCTCTCAAACCATTGAAGCCCGTAATTCAAACCAGGGACCCCTTTGTATGCAAAGAAGAACATAGAAACCTACTTAAGAGACCGAATCTGTCATCGGAAGAGGTTTTTGGAAGCGGGCCACGGGTATATTGTCATGTGATGATGGAAGACGCCTGGCAAAATGACGTATCGTTTATTAGGCCCGGATAAATATTTACTGCTTTTGCATATTTTGGTGTAAATATGCAAAGAGCTTTCCTCACATCACCTCACGCTGGTCTGACAAGTCCATCTTGCTCACCAGAGGGCTCGTGAGAGAGAGAGAGAGAGAGAGAGAGAGAGAGAGAGAGACGGTGCGCAAAGAGAAGAAGGGTATTTAAAGTACACTAACTTCTGAGATATTTCGACACTTAGGGGAAAGGGTGGGGTGGTTTTGAAGGCTAGTCAGTCGCTCCCCTCCCCTTAGATACGGGCTTGTGGCTTTTCCACATATTGACGGGAGGAAAGGGAGGACGAGGAGGGAGAAGATTGAGGGACTTGGGGCCCCTAACATGAAAGTGAAAGGTGTCCCTTGAGTTGGGGCTAAGTGCACGTACTGTATATGTGGGTCGGGGGAGCACAAGCAAGCGCTTTCTTTGGGCTTTGGGGTTTAAGCCGGGGTCAGTTCCAGATGATGCCTTCAAGTCGAGAGAGACGAGGAATGACTCCATGATGAGATTTCTTCCCCAGATAAATAAATACCTCGACCAGTGTATTTCCTGCCTGGCTGCGCACAGTCAAGTCTGATGGGGGCAAGGGGGGAGGTGAGGGGCAGGGTGCGGGGAGGAGTGGAAGGGTTGCTTAAAACACTGTTGCATGCCCCAGAAAGACAGAAAAATATAGCCATTTAATTGGGGGGAAAAAGGTTGACGACAACTTAATTCCCGTCAATAGCATCTTTAAGATTTGGTAAATAAATAAAAATCGCCATAAAAAAAGGGAAAGTCCTGCTCCTTCCTTGACTTTTCCAAAATGTTTGTATTTGACATTGCTCAGTTGTCAGAATATTGATTTAATTTTTTCACACCTATTCCTACCTTAATGGGCCAAGACAATGCGCTGTAGGACGTTAGTACTCAGCCAGGTGTCTCTCTCTCCTCACTGAATGAACGACATAGGCTAAATGGATGAAAGGGCGATAGAAACTGATCATTGTGAATGTTACTTCACAATTTAATTTAAATTAGGCCTAACTGAATGATGAAGAGGTTGATTTAATTTAGAACAATAGTGTAATGATGAAGAATTGTGGCCATTGTGACTGTGAACTAATGAAAATGCTATTATGTTATTTGAAATAATAGTTTTTTAATTCTCTAATGTTACCAACTGATTATCCTTCCGATATCATATATTAAATGTATTTATTAGACTGTTAGAATGTTGACCCGTCATTGGCTGGAAGGGGGGTCCATCCAGGCCAGGCATATGCTAATGAAGGGCCGCCCGACAATGTTCTCTAGCGGATACTTATAGGCTGAAAGGCTCGGAGGTTCTAGTGTTAACGCTGACGCACTTGGGAACAAGTCTACTTGGTCAGAGCACTTTTTATGAATGTCTAAATTCCTGGTTGGTTGTAGCGCCAGGACATCACTTCTATGGCTAGTCGCTGTACCTTCTTTAACCATAAACTCAGTATAGACAGTTCCCCAGTCTCTTTTCTTGGTCTCTCAATAGCCCTTTTGTCCTGACCCCTGACAAATGTTTACAGTGTGTGTGTGTGTGTGTGTTCTCCCCGTAAAGGATCTACAAAGTTGTCTCATCAATTGGAGAGAAGTAATGGTGTCGCGTGTTCAGAGAGCCAGAGCAAACAGCTTGTAATGTCAGAACATCTTTTGTTTGTAGGAGCACAGGCCTCTCTCCTTCTTTCCCTCTCTCCTTTCCTCCCTCCCCCTTTCTCTCTCCTGGGGCCACATTTTGACAGTGTAATTTATTGACACCAGGGTTGTGTTCACTAGGCACAAAACGGAAGAAAATGAACTGTTTTGCTACAGTGTGCCCTAATGAGTACGGCCCATTCAAAAGCACAGAGACTGCCATAGATCCCGCCCCATAGGATATGGGAGAAATAGACATGTACCTGACGGACAAAGCATATTTTTACATGTTCCATGTTGAGGTGGAGGAGATAGGACCAGAGTGGTGCCATCCTAATGGCGATTCAAAATAGACGTATATTGTCTTTAGACACTGAACAGACTGAGGATCACCTAAAATAGAAATAATGGTGTGTGGGGTTAATAGGTCCAGTATGATGAATCCTCAGGGGGATTGGAGAATGCTGTGTGTGTGTGTGTGTGTGTGTGTGTGTGTGTGTGTGTGTGTGTGTCGTCCTCCCCTCTAGCCAGCTCATCTCCATCATGATGACAGAGAGAGTCCTGCAGCTGTCAGCTCCATGACAGAGGGAGAGGAATGGCCGGCCTTGTTACAACTCTCCAGACATGAGCCAGGCCATCGACAACAGGAAGGCAAGCAGCCTGTGTGTGTGTATTGTAGTGGTAACCCAAGACTCAGGACACGCAGGGTTACATTTCAAAGAGACACCAGAGTGCTACAGATGTTGGATCTTAAAAGGGAAGTTTCCCCAAAATCCCAAATTTCCTAAGTGATTCCATACATTGAAACTAGTTAGGTGGAGTTGGCGTTCTCTCTCTCTCTGCAGTCTAGAACTGGAAAGCTGTAAAAACGGGTCAGTGACAGGTCTTTGTGCACTGCTAGCTCTGCTCCGTTGTCAGTCAAAGAGCGATTGAGTAATTCGCAAATTGTGGATAAATTCTTTGTTTTATTGAAAGCGTACAGCCAAATTAGCTATTTTTATCAAAAGTACTATAGGTTTTGAGTCAAGAAATGTGAATTTTCCACCTAAAACGATTGGGATTATTTATATAATTATGTTATAGGGCTGACTGCAGCAACAGCGGAGATGGGTAACAATTGCGCATGTGCACTCTCGTGGGGCAACTCTGTGACGTATAATGCCCTTATTTGGAGCTTGACGTCACAGATGTGTGTGTGGGGGGGGAGAAGGAGCCGGTGCAAAAGTTGAAAAACTTATCACAGGTAGCCTAAAGTTAGTTCTGAAAAGTGGAAATCTGAAGAGATGGCAGCAAGAGTAAGCTGGTGTTCTGTCCCTGGCTGCACTTGATATAAGACATCTAGGGAAGACATCACAAAATGACACTGTCTTCCGTTGACAGATGCAGAGAGATGCAGAAGATGGCTAGTAGCGATAAAAAAAACTGGAAACACGATGTAAACACTACAGCCAATCTTGCAAATCTATGTGTGTGTAGTAAGCACTTCATCGACGATGACTTCGAAAGAGATATACAGTGAGGGAAAAAAGGATTTGATCCCCTGCTGATTTTGTACGTTTGCCCACTGACAAAGACATGATCAGTCTATAATTTTAATGGTAGGTTTATTTGAACAGTGAGAGACAGAATAACAACAACAAAAAATCCAGAAAAACACATGTCAAAAATGTTAAAAATCGATTTGCATTTTAATGAGGGAAATAAGTATTTGACCCCTCTGCAAAACATGACTTAGTACTTGGTGGCAAAACCCTTGTTGGCAATCACAGAGGTCAGACGTTTCTTGAAGTTGGCCACCAGGTTTGCACACATCTCAGGAGGGATTTTGTTCCACTCCTCTTTGCAGATCTTCTCCAAGTCATTAAGGTTTCGAGGCTGACGTTTGGCAACTCGAACCTTCAGCTCCCTCCACAGATTTTCTATGGGATTAAGGTCTGGAGACTGACTAGGCCACTCCAGGACCTTAATGTGCTTCTTCTTGAGCCACTCCTTTGTTGCCCATTTTCAGTGCCCTGGCTGAGGGAAGGAGGTTCTCACCCAAGATTTGACGGTACATGGCCCCGTCCATCGTCCCTTTCATGCGGTGAAGTTGTCCTGTCCCCTTAGCAGAAAAACACCCCCAAAGCATAATGTTTCCACCTCCATGTTTGACGGTGGGGATGGTGTTCTTGGGGTCATAGGCAGCATTCCTGCTCCTCCAAACACGGCGAGTTGAGTTGATGCCAAAGAGCTCCATTTTGGTCTCATCTGACCACAACACTTTCACCCAGTTCTCCTCTGAATCATTCAGATGTTCATTGGCAAACTTCAGACGGGCCTGTATATGTGCTTTCTTGAGCAGGGGGACCTTGCGGGCGCTGCAGGATTTCAGTCCTTCACGGCGTAGTGTGTTACCAATTGTTTTCTTGGTGACTATGGTACCAGCTGCCTTGAGATCATTGACAAGATCCTCCCGTGTAGTTCTGGGCTGATTCCTCACCGTTCTCTGATTCCTCACCATTCTCATGATCATTGCAATTCCACAAGGTGAGATCTTGCATGGAGCCCCTGGCCGAGGGAGATTGACAGTTATTTTGTGTTTCTTCCATTTGCGAATAATCGCACCAACTGTTGTCACCTTCTCACCAAGCTGCTTGGCGATGGTCTTGTAGCCCATTCCAGCCTTGTGTAGGTCTACATCCTTGGAGAGCTCTTTGGTCTTGTTGTTATTCTGTCTCTCACTGTTCAAATAAACCTACCATTAAAATTATAGACTGATAATTACTTTGTCAGTGGGCAAACCTACAAAATCAGCAGGGGATCAAATACTTTTTTCCCTCACTGTACAATCGGAAATGATGGGAACAAAACACAGAAGACAACTCAAAGACACAGTTGTTCCTTCTGTATTCTCATGGACTGGATCTAGTGCCATGCCAAAATACAGAGGCGCTTTGGAGAAGAGAAAGCGTCAACGCTAGTGTGCAGAGGTATGTAGCTAGTCTAATCACTGCAGTTCGAGTTGATCTTATTGTGTTGTAGCCTAGGCGCTCTACCGGTTAGCATATGTTGGTTGAGGAGATAATAGACAGTAATTGTGTCGTCTTACATTGCAGAATAGACAGAATAAAAATGCAAGGTGTTGTAGCATTTTAATTACTTACTCCTCGAAGACACCGGCAGTGTCATTGCATTTTGGTACACCAGAAGTACATTATTTTCCAATGGAACGCTGCGTTTGCCTTGCAGCATTGCGTTGCAGAGGCAGTTGCAGTGCGTTCTGTGTGGTGCATACGTTGGATTTATCGAACGTATGCATCAAACTGTATGCGTAGACAGCTTGACAGAATTGGTAGCAAGTGAATGTTGAACTTTTGTTACACATATCCAGATGATACTGCGTACTATTTTGCGCAATTTAATTTAATTTAAATTTAATTTTTTATTTAATATGCCATTTAGCAGACGCTTTTATCCAAAGCGACTTACAGTCATGTGTGCATACATTTTTACATATGGGTGGTCCCGGGGATCGAACCCACTACCCTTGCATTACAAGCGCCATGCTCTACCAATTGAGCTACAGAGGACCACAATGACGCTGTCGGTGTGATCAAGGCGTTAGGATCGGGTCTACTCGCTTTTTTTCCCAGAATCATAATCTCCCATGTCTGATGTGTTGGCTAGCTTTGGTTTATTTGCATGACACCATTTCATGCTTTTAACAACTGTATAGTATAGCCTTGCGTGAAATACATGGCTCCAGGAACCACCTGGGGTAGGCCTATTTGGTTGCATGTAGTCTGGTCTATGAGTATCCTAACAATATAATTAAAATGTAAAAAATGTATTACAGATGATAAACGTTGGCAGCCCTCCAGCAGTATTTCATTGTCAGACATGTTTGTATGTTGTTGTTTACTTCGTATAACTAATCTGTAACGCTAGGCTACGGTCTTCACTTCTCCCCCCAAAAAAAAAACTAATTAATAATATGCCATTTAGCAGAAGCTTTTATCCAAAGCGACTTACAGTCATGCGTGCATACATTTTTGTGTATGGGTGGTCCCAGGGATCGAACCCACTACCCTGGCGTTACAAGTGCCATGCTCTACCAGCTGAGCTACAGAGCACCACTTGACCACTACAGAGGACCACTTTCACCAATTGCATCTGTGATTGTGAATAAGGGCCTTACGTGCAGTTTATACATAAAGGGATTCCACAAATCGCGGAATTACTCAATCGCTCTTTGACTGACAACGGAGCAGAGCTAGCAGTGCACAAAGACATGTCACTGACCCGTTTTTACAGCTTTCCAGTTCTAGACTGCAGAGAGAGAGAGAAGACCAACTCCACCTAACTAGTTTCAATGTATGGAATCACTTAGGAAATTTTGGATATTAAGGAAACTTTCCTTTTAAGATCCAACATCTGTAGCACTCTGGTGTAAAGCCTTTAATTTGATCGCCTTGTTGCAGGATAACTTTCCTGAAATGCAGGAAATGTAACACTTGTAGTGTATTTGAGGTTTTAAAAGGCTTCTGAAGCTTGTAATTTCAACCTTACGAAAAATGTATCAACCCCTACAAAAATGTCCATTACTAATAATTCACATTTCCTGTTAATGCAGGATTATTATCCTGCTGTAGCAAACTGGTTTAAATTAACATCCTACATCTGCAGATGTGTATTTCTGGTATATTGAGTTATATTGTACACATTTCTAATTTCTACCAGAAAACACACTTACTGTAGGCGAGATGTAGATCATTTTCAGTCAGCTATTTGCACCATTAGAAAGTCTGTCCACTTTTGAAAGCACTATTAATTACTCGCAATCAAACTCAAATTATTGCATTTCCCATCATTTCAAGTTCAATTCAAACACAATTACCTCTGATGATAATTGAAGCAGTACAAGCACACAGTGATAAAAATACCAACCGAAATAACAGCATAATAGCTATAATAGCCAGACATTCAAATTTGTATCATTTCTAGGCCGATTTGGAGATAACGCCATAAAAAGCGCTTGTGTATGGCAAATGGACTGTAGCTCCACAACCGTTTACCCTGGCGATTTGATGAGCGTCCAATCTGATTATTTACGTCTCGGAACAGTAAAAAAAAGTAAAGGAGTTAAGTCAGCTGCTACACAACAATTAGTTTTACTCCACTACGGTGGCTGATGAGGCCACACTGTGCCAAGATCATAGCTGCAGTAGCCAATGAGAACTCTGCATGCAGGCGATTCAATATCTAGTATTTCGTGATGGCAAGACATTGGTCATCTGTAAATGTGGCTAGCTGATAATCTGTCAGGATGTTATTGCTCTCAATATCCTATAAATAAAGGCAATAAATTAACAAGTATACTGTTCAGTCAATATACTCTTCTGAAGTCAATTGGTAGGTGTTCCAAAATGTACTCAGACAAATAGTATGTCACCTATGCTGACATAAAATTCCTTTGTCTGCAATAGATTGAATTGAGGGCGTCTGTTTATTAAGTTTATCAACTCAAACCTTTCAATGCGGCACAGAACCTTGTTCAGGATTGAAACAGCCATTACTAAACGTTTACGAAGACTTAAAGAAGACAAACGAAAGCCCATTGTGTGCTCATTGATTCTCTCCAGATGACGTATGTAGTTAAGTGATCTGTGGGACATCCGGCGTCTACGTGATAACAACCGCTCGGGTCTCTGTCATTCCCCCGTCTATGTTTCTTCTATTCCCCTCTCTCTCTCTCTCTCTCTCTCTCTCTCTCTCTCTCTCTCTCTCTCTCTCTCTCTCTCTCTCTCTCTCTCTCTCTCTCTCTCTCTCTCTCTCTCTCTCTCTCTCTCTCTCTCTTGAGGCATACTATTTATCTGTGCTCTCAAGAGATAGCGACGTTTATCACCACAAGGACTTGTCTCCAAGTCCACGGGATCAACCCATCACCTCCACAATAAACGTCAGGGTGCGATGATTGATGCGGCTAATGTAATTGATTAGGGGGCCGCGTCCCGGGACATTGCATC